>NW_021820765.1:0-204962 GCF_901001135.1 Rhinatrema bivittatum | reverse complement strand
TCCCTCTCTCTCTCTCTCTCACCTTCCTCTCACCACCTTCTCCTCCCGCTCCTGCCGGCAGATCTCGGGGGGGGGGGGGGGGTTGTCACTCCCGCGCGCGCGCGGTGCTGCTTCTCCTGCCAGCAGATCTCGGGGGGGGGGGTGTCACTCGCGCGCGGCGCCTCTGCTCCTCCTCCCGCTCCTGCTTCGCGGCCACCGCCGCTCCTGCGGCCCCACCGCCATGTTTTTTGTTTCGGGCACGCACGGCTCTGACCAACGTGCTGGCCCGCACATGCGCGGTAGAGCTGCTCTCTACTGCGCATTTGCGGGCCGTCGGTCAGAGCCCATTTATAAGGTAGATTGTGTATGTGTGCATATATATTCCTTGATTTCTAATGTTTGGTCACAAATTTTACAGTGGCCACATTTGAAATGACCCAATGGTATAGTACCATCAATTGTTTGAGGATGTTCAATGTCTTTCAACATAGACGGACTTAAAATTTCCTTCAAATTTTGTGATCTTGAATAAGCTGCTCGGAATTCCACATTTTGCATGCCCGGTATCATTTTGATCAAAAACCAATGATGACACATGGCTTGTATAATCTTACGTGACCAAGGTGAGTATCGAGTTACACATGTAATTGTATTCTCATCTTGACACTTTGATTGTGGTGTGAGTAGCGCATCCCGATCGTGATACAATGCACGTTTGAATCCTGTTTTAATACACTTATTGGGATAGCCTCTATTCTTCAAATCCAATTTGAGCTTTTCTGATTGTTGTCTATATAATGCTGTGTTGGAACAGTTCCGTTTGTATCTCAAAAATTGTGAAAAAGGAAGGCTGTTTTTCAATGGCATGGGATGTGCACTATCAAAGTGCAACATGGTGTTGCGATCAGTGGGTTTTTTAAATACACTGGCAATAATTTTGCCATCTTCCATTTTTCTCAGTGAAACATCCAGAAAAGAGATTTCAGCAAAATTGTAATTTAATACAAATTGTATTTTTTCATCGCAAGTATTGATCCACTTCTCAAATAAATGTAGTTCTTGTTCCGTACCACTCCACAAAATAAAAATGTCATCTATATAACGTTTGTAAAAAAAGATCTTAGAAACAAACGGTGAATTATCAATCCACTCTAATTCAAATTCTGTCATGAAAAGATTAGCAATGGTAGGGGCCATGGTTGCGCCCATGGCCGTTCCGGAAATTTGTTGGTAATATTTGCCTTGAAATATGAAAAAATTCTTTTTGAGAGCAATGGATGCCAGTTGTAATAAAAAATCACTGGGTATCCGGTGAGGTCTGAAACGTTTGTCAAGATATATTTTAATCACTTTTAAAGCTTCTTCTTGCGGAATTGAAGTGTACAATGATTTAATGTCTAAGGTAACAAACCATAAATCTGTGGTATTAACAGTTAAATTTTCAATCAAATTCAAAAAATGTGATGTATCTCTAATGTAAGATGAACTGTTGGATACAAAATGTCTCAAAAAGCAATCGATGAACTGTGAAAGTGGTTCCAGTAATGATTCATTAGATGAAATTATTGGCCTTCCAGGCGGATTGATTAATGTCGGCCCCTCCCCTAGGCGCGTGTGCGCCTAGTAGGGATGTGCAGACCAAATGTTTAAGTTCATAAGTCCATAAGTCGAAAGGGGGTCCCATTTGCGGTCAATATGGACATATGGAGAATTCCATAAGTTGAGTCTATGTCCATATGTGCAAATAAAAATTTAAACCCCTCACCCGCCTTAATCCCCCCCCCCCCCCAAGACTTACCAAAACTCCCTGGTGGTCCAGCGGGGTCAGGACGCCATTCCTGAACTCCTTTGCAAGGAGCACGTGACGTCGGCGTCACGTCGGAGTGACGCGGCGTCACGTGATTCCCCTCGGGTTCGCTCCCGGACCCCTCGTTGGGCTCAAAAGGAACTTTTGGCCAGCTAGGGGGGGCCTCCTGATCCCCCCAAGCTGCCCAAAAGTGCCTTTTGGGCAGCTTGGGGGGAGCCAAGCTGGCTCAAAAGGAACTTTTGGCCAGCTTGGGGGGGCCTCCTGACCCCCCCAAGCTGGCCAAAAGTGCCTTTTGAGCCCAACGAGGGGTCCGGGAGCGAACCCGAGGGGAATCACGTGACGCCGCGTCACTCTGACGTGGCGCCGACGTCACGTGATTCCCCACGCGTCCGCTCCCGGACCCTCACGGAACTTTTGGCCAGCTTTGGTAAGTCTTGGGGGGGGGGGGGATTAAGGAGGGTGAGGGGTTTAAATTTTTATTTAGATCAACAATCGCGATTTCCAACGTATTCAACATAGCTATGTTGAATAAGTTGGAAATCCGATCGTTTAAGCCTCATCTTTTTTTTAAGTTAAAAAAAAAAAAAAAGTTGCGTTTTCCATTTAAGTTCAAAACGAATGCACACCCCTAGCGCCTAGGGGAGGGGCCGACGCCACAGAGGATGCCGAGGCAGCTAGATCTTTTGAATATTATGGTTTATGGTTTATGGTTTATTATTTATCAAATATAGTGGCATCTAAAATCCGTTAAATTAGTCTCTCTGCTATCATGTACTTGTGTATGTCTAGTCATTGCTGTGTATGTCTAGCAGGGCTTTAAAAATGATATGGAATAGCAGTATTAATGATATTGATAATAGTTTATGAGGACAGCTTTCAAATCAATATACACAGGGTAATAGTGATTGAGCTTGAACAGAAAAAGTAGCTGAAATTTAAGATATTGTGTACAAGCAAAAAAAAAATGGATAAGCAATGTGAAAATCTGGGTATACTGAAGAAATTCTAAATTTCGCTCACTGAATTATCCTGTTGTGCCAAATCATGTCATATCTGGTGACATAAACAGAACCAAACTAAAAGTTATCTAAAAATGACTTTGTGACTTGGGCCCCAGGTCTCTTTCATGGATAGGAATTAAATTAAAAACATGAACTTCCCATGTTGGGTGTCCTACCCGTCACAGCGTGCTGGCTTAGGGATCTCTCTGAAGTCAAGGATTGGATAAACCACCCTAGTGTGAGCCAAAGCAATCACTCCAAGGACAAAGTCTCCATCCATGGGGAAAGGGGTCATCTTCTGGAGCTCCAGCTTGCATTCTGGAGCTGGGGCTTTTCTCATGGCAGCAGTAAGCAGCAGAAGACTCAGCAAATCAGGTCTCATTTTTTTGCCTTCATTCACAAAGCCCTTACTTTCATTATAGAAAGAAATGAAGAAAAAAGTATGGAACAAATTAAGTACAGACACATAAGCAGAGAAAAATCAAACACACAAAGTGAGATCTAAAAGAAAAGACAAGGAAAGGCTAAAAAAAAAGATGAAAAACATAAAGTGAAGCAAGAAAATAGTGATGATGAAATAACTGTAGTGAAATCCACCACAGAGAGCAGGATCTGGAGAAGAAAGACCCAGGAAAGCAGAAGAGGAAGGTTAAATAAACACGGTTTGACATATGGAGAGAAGAGGATTCTAAAAAAGGTTCTAACCTATGAAAAACTGTGCAACGCGTCTGTGTTTGGAGGCAATGAGTTTATATTTTCTCTGCCTGGGGGTTGTTTCACTGACCCTGCAGTTGTTCAGCTACAATTAAGCAGCGTGGTACCCAGATGCCTTCCTACGCTCATTACTTGATGAGTAGGTGCGTGAGTTATAATAACCGGTCCTGGTTGATAATCACAGCCTGACGTGTCCTCTGGGACGTATGGGAGGAAGCACACAAATTTGTCCTAATTTCAGGTTCTGCATTTTTTTCTTGTCATTTTAGATACAGGATGATTAACTCTATGTGTTCAACAAGGACAAAGTCCAACACTGATATATGGAAAGAGTTCAATGGGATATTTGGAGATCCCAAAAATGTAGCCTTGATTTTCAAAGCAGCTTGCATAGATTAAAATCAGTTTTTGTCATGTCAGTGACATTTTGAATGCGCATATCCAGGTTCCTTAAGTGCTTTTGTGTACACTCAAGAGGGTCATTCTGGGTGGTGGAATTGAAGCAGAGTTGTGACTTACATGTATGGTGTTTTTTATTTTAAAGTGTATGGACCTTATTTACCATGTGCAAGTTATGCTCTGCTTTGACGCAGATGTATCTTTGGATAGGATAATTTGTGCAGATACTTGGCCAATTAACTGAGGATTTTCAAAACATTATGCACGTTGAGATTGAAAATATTCGGCAAAGTCTTTGTGTACAATATGCATATAGATTTTACCACTATGTGGGATAGTATAAAATAACTCTTACTACAGAGAATTGAAAATGAACTTCTTTGTATAGAGAATCTAAGAACCAAGCTCAGTGATATAGGCCTTGTAGAGATGTGCTGTCATTTGCTTAATTTCGGTTTCACTAGGGTGTGCTCATACAGTAACTTTAAAACACATATGCGGGTGCTCGCAGAGAAGTCTGCGAGTATGCCAGGAGTAATGCACCAGCTTGGAGATACACTGGAAGCATCATGTGGCTGGCTGTTGGTGGTCAGAGGTCACTGGTGGGTAAAAGCACTTGGAGAGAAGAGATTCACAGGAACTGATAAGCAGCAGAGATTCTGGAAGCAGCAGAAGAGACTGGGAGATGTGATCAAATTGAACAGTCGGATGTTTCTGCACCACATTAGTAAGACATATGCACTCATTCTCATTCAAGAGGAGCAGGGTTGCAGGCTAAACCAAAATGGAAGGAAAGAAGGCTTCAGATGGGGTCATGCATCAGCCATACTTCCAGTAGGCCATTACTTATGGGCATGAAGAAGCTTATTAGGAGAAGGAAACCCCAGAGAGCTAACACCTCTAGTCATTAGGATGAAGGACATTAGTAGCTTGTTCACTAGGGATGTGCAGAGCAAAATTTTATGTTCATATTTTTTATGTCCGAAAGGGGGTCCCACTTGCGGCCAATATGGACATAAAAAAAATCCAATGAGTTGGGTATATGTACATATGTGCAAAAAAAAAATTTAAACCCCCTCACCCTCCTTAATCCCCCCCCCAGACTTACCACAACTCCCTGGTGATCGAGCGAGGAGTGAGGACGTCATTTCTGCAATCCTTGGCGAGAAGCATGTGACGTCGGTGGCACGTCGAGTGACGCGGTGTCACGTGATTCCCGGCTCGTTCGCGCCGGACGGCTCGTTCGGCCCAAAAAGAACTTTTGGCCAGCTTGGGGGGGCCTCCTGACGCCCCCCGGCGCGAACTTGCCGGGAATCACGTGACGTCGGCGTCACGTGATTCCCGGCTCGTTCGCGCCGGACGGCTCGTTCGGCCCAAAAAGAACTTTTGGCCAGCTTGGTGTGGCCTCCTGACCCCCCCAAGCTGGCCAAAAGTTCTTTTTGGGCCGAACGAGCCGTCCGGCGCGAACGAGCCGGGAATCACGTGACGCCTGCGTCACTCGACGTGCCGCCGACGTCACATGCTTCTCGCCAAGGATTGCAGAAATGGCGTCCTCACTCCTCGCTCGATCACCAGGGAGTTGTGGTAAGTCGGGGGGGGGGGGGATTAAGGAGGGTGAGGGGGTTTATATTTTTATTTTGGCTCAACAATCGTGATTTCCCACATATCGAACATATCTATGTTCGATATGTGGGAAATCCGATCGTTTATGTCGAATCAATTTTTTAAGTAAAAAAAAAATATGAGTTGCGTTTTACTAATGCGGTCAATCCGAATGCACACCCCTATTGTTCACCACTAGTCCCACTGAGGCTCAGTGTGGGCTCATTCCAGCAGAATTCTGGAGTGTCTTCTACACTTGACGCAAGCCCTGGCTCTTGTTCAGATTCAAGCTCAGGCTCATTTGGCAGTAGCATTGGCTGAGACTCCAGATGTAAGCACCAGCTCAGGCTGCTGGTTACAGTGACTGGTGTGCATCCAATGATCAAGGCTGAGTGGCTTACCAGCAAGACTTGACAAGGGCCTTTCTACCTGGGTAGTAAATAGTTATTTCTTTGGAATAACTTGAACAGGATGAAGTCACCAAGCTGGACCTTTGTAGTAGTAGAGTTGGTCGGTGCCTTCAGAGCTGCTGCAATTTTGGAGTGTTGAGTCTTCAGCTGATACTGCAACTGGAAGACAAAATATGTTATCAGTTTGTCATGGTCAATGTTCATGCCTATTGGTAATTTGGGCAATATGGCAGTGGGCACAGTGCAACAGTTCAGGAGGAACAAGTTTATGTTTATGGCTTGACATATTTCTGACATTCATCAATGCAAGTGTGAGAAGTCTCAGCAGTAATCTTGGCCAACTTAATTTTTCTTCTTGGATACCAATGGTAATGAAGTTTTACTCTTAGTGTGTGACCTACTCTCTTCACCATGTCTCCAATAAAAATGTGTACTTCTATTATTTCAATGCACTTGGGAATACCGAATCTGAGAATCAATTCCATTACTAATTTCTTTGCAGTAGCTTCAGCATCTGACTTAGCAGTGGGATATGCTTCTATCCATTCATTAAACATACACAGGATTATCAATACATATTTATTTTGCATGATTTGTGTTCTCCCGAGCATTCTCCGACACCAGCCCAACAGCCTGACTTATAACTGTTCTAGCAACTAAGCATATAAACAAGCGCTAAACCATGTATATACATTTTTAAGAGATGTATATTATAATCCTCATCCCCCCCTCTTTTTCCTACTCCAAGTTACACTCCCCTGTTATAATGTAACTTTATTCTCCTCAAATTGTCTCTACTGTTTGGTTGGTTATAGTTTCTACTTGTTCGATGTAAACCGAGCTGATTTGATTTGTATCAAGAAATTCGGTATATAAAAGCCTTTAATAAATAAATACATTTCTATAAAGTATATTTGAAGTTTCACAAATGGGCCCCAGGGAATGATCATAAATAAGAGTGCAATCTGTAATCTTTTACAGATTGCACTTTTAGTCACCTTATTCTGTAATAAGACTTCTATTTGGGCAAAACTATTCTTGGGAAAAATTGTTCTTGAACCTCATAAACCACCATAAATACACCCCAACCCCTGTTACCCAAGTCCCTGTAGACCCCTCAGAAATGGCTCAATCCTTTTATTTTATGACTTACAAGTCATCCATAGCAGAAGTAAAGTTACATGGCAGGGGACCTCGGTGTGTGCAAGTATTTATGCACACAAATCTTGGTCAGACCCCTACACGCCCATGCCCTGACCCTTTTTGAAAAGTTTTGAGATGTGCGCACCGTGGCATTTACGTGCGTATCTGGGTACATTTTAAATACGGTGGGCGCGCATGACTCCAACTTATTTGTACAACCTTAATTAATGTGCTCGCTGGGCTTTTAAAATTCACCTTTAATAGTAGAAAGGAAAAGGTGCTGCTGAATGCCCTTGACTCAATGTTGCATGGAAAGTCACACAACAAGACAATAAGACAGTGAGAAATGGACTCCACATCAACAGAGATAAGTGGACATCAATCTGTAGATGGAGATGACAAACATGATTAGAATTGTAATTTATATTTGAAAAACTTGTAGGCTTATGGTTGTTACCAAAGAAAGTATAAGGTGATATGTATAAAGCCACTGAAAAGGTTTTAAAGTGCAGAAGAAAAGGTTCTCCAACAAACCGCATGAGGTTTATCTAACACAAGTTGAACAAACCAAGGAAGTACCCGTGTAAAAGATATTTTCAACCAGAAACAGACACAAAATGCACAGAATGAAGTAACTAACTAGGAGTTCAGAGTCAGAATTATAAGACAGGCACATAAAAAGAATTCCTAGGAAAATAAGAAGAGCTTGAAAAAGAATTGAACAACCAAAAAAATTATTACAAAAACAAATCATCATTTAATGCCAAAGCAAAAGGTAAAACAGGTTCTGTCAGCACAGTTCAGATTTTCATTTCATTTCATTTATTAAATTTTATAAACTACCTGTAAAAGCATATTATCCAGATGGGTACAAAATAAAACATGCATAATTCTAATTATGAAAAAAAACCACATAATTCAATAAAAATACATAATTATGAAATCTGTAAAACATGACAAACTGACGTAAATAGATTATAAAAACAATTACATTAAACAAATAAACTGTCTTATATTAACTGAACTAAAAGTCAAAGCTTTCATTTAAGAGTAGGTTTCAATCCAAGTCCTCACATGTCCATGCAGATCACCCCAGTTCCTTTGAAGGCCAATTGGAGCTAAACAACTGCTTTTAGGGTCATAATTATTTTTCTGTGCAGATTACCCCAAATCATTCTTGGAAGCAAAATGCAATTTTACCACTGCTGTTTGGATCAGAACCATGGCTCCATTGATGATACACCTTACAGTATGAGAGGCAATGATCTCTGTGTTCCTGTGCATAAGCTACTGAACTATCCAGTCCAAGAAATGAAAGATTCTGAACCCCTAGTGTCAGTCCAATAGACCATTCAGTTTCTGGACATTTTACTTAGATTTTATTTACCTGTTGTACTTTTTCCTCTTAAGTTCTCCTTGGTGTTCATCTCTGGCTGCAGGAGAATAATGTAACACTTTGGAAGAAAGATTAGGAAGAGTAACCCTGCACCAGAGGACAGGATGGTGAAGACCTCCACTGCAACCATGTACTTCCCTTGAGTGCTGAGGTAGGCAGGGATGAAAGACAGCCAGACGCTCACAAAGACCAGCATGCTGAAGGTGATAAACTTGGCCTCATTGAAGCTGTCAGGTAATGTCCTAGCCAGGAAGGCCACAATGAAGCTAATGATGGCCAGGAAGCCCATATATCCCAGCATACAGTAGAAGAGTATGGTCAACCCATCATTGCATTCAACGATTATCTTCCCACTTTCAGATCTGGTGTTGTACTCAGGAAAGGAGGGGTGGCTAGAAATCCAAATTGTGCAGATAACCAGTTGAATCAGAGAGCAGAAAATAATAATAAAGTTAGGAATCTTTGGCCCAACCCATTTTCTGAGCTGATTGTGAGGGTTCACAGCCTTAAAGGCAATGATTACCGTAACTGTTTTTGCCAATATGCAAGAGACACTAATAGTGAAGATGAGTCCAAAAGCTGGCTGGCGAATCATGCAAGTGAGCTTCATGGGAAATCCAACAAATGTCAAGGAGCAGAGAAAGCAGAGTGTGAGACTGCAAAGGAGAAGGTAACTGAGGCCCCGATTATTGGCTCTGACAATTGGCGTGTCCTGGAACAGGTAGAAGATAAAGAGGATAAGGATGGTGGCCAAAGACAAGATAACAGCAACAGCAACCAAGGTTGCTCCCAAGGGTTCATGGTAGGACAAGAACTCGATAACTTTTGGAATGCACTTTTCTCTATTCTCACTGGGCCATTGGTCTTCTGGGCACTTCCGACACTCGGTTGTATCTGAAAGAGAGTAATGAATCCAGTTACAAGCCCAAGCTATGGACACAATCTGACCTTCTATGTATTAACTTTATAAGTTTATTAGGGAGCAATTATGAAAGGAACTTATTCATATAAATCCCAGTTTTAAATGGTTCTTTAAAAAGAGCCCTGGGGGTATGCACATAAAAGTATTCATAGAACATCCTGTCACACAAACATTTATATTCATACTACATAGATGTTCTGGGGGATGTATTTGGTGAGGAATCAATATTTATATGGATTCTTTTGATTTTTGAAAGTACACATGTAAATGCACATGCACAAAGTTACCCCTGCTCTCAAGTAGGTATAAATTTGCATATTTGTTGCAAGAGCTTTTGTGTGTACCCATGAATTTTCAAAGTGGATTTAGATGCTTAAAACATATCCACAGACTTTATCCTATGTAAACTGTTCAAAAAGTTCCCTTCCCATGTCCCGTATGAATTGTAATATTTTGCCCGACTCATGCCTGACTCATGATTGCATTCACTATTCTAATCAAAGTTATTTAGATGCCTTTTATTAAAAGAATATAAAAATTATCTTCGGATACTCCTTTACATGAAATACCAAAATCACAAGTCTCCTTCCTTCACATCAGTGCATTTCTTATGTTGGTCCAATAAAATAATCCCAGCTTGTAGCGATGCCCTACTATACCATAATAGACCATAGAAGCTGTGTTGTAGAAACATTAATCATATTAATAAAACAGAAAATTGAGACCTAATTGCCCAGTGTTGTCTCTTTCAACATTTCTGTTTCTGGCTCTCCTGACTGTTGATATTGGTTATGGATGGGCATATTCAAGAATAGAGAGACCTGGGTTTCAATGAGCAATTAGGGTCACCAACAAGCTTCCTTGCATTGGAGACAGGCTAAAATATCTGTTCTTGCCTCATTGTAATTATGGACCTTCCATTTTTATTCCTTTTTACAGAAATTGGGACTGTAATTCTTAGCATGCAGTGGGTATAAAATGAGGACTGGCTCATGGACAAAATTAGCCATTATGGAACTCAAATGATTCAGCCAATTCATTCATGACTAGTCTGGGATGTTCTGTATCATAGGAATGTGCCTTCATTTAAAACAAAAGGCCTGTCTGCAACAAAAATACCATATTTGTTTGATTTGTTTGCCCCCAAAAACATATGAGCAAGTCCCATGAGTTAAACATATGTCATTCATTTCATTCATTTACATTTCCCCATTGAAAAGCATTGGCTGCATTAAAACAATAGACTCTGAGGCTGGGCAGGTCATGTGGCAGTTTCCATAGCAATCATCCCTAATGCCTATGACTCGTGTGAGGTCAGGGGAGAACCGGGATCTGTTGTCAAGGAAACCAGACTGACAAAGCAAGGGAATGTATCAGAGGGAAGAATTTTTGTAAATCAGCGAATCACTGAACTTTCCATCCTTTCTATTGCAATCCCTGAGTGTTTCAGTTTATAGTTGGATTCTAGCTCTCACTGGTGGAGGTTGGATATATTCTGCTTTGCTGTTGTCTTAGAATTCTATATTACTACAGTCTTTCGTATCAACAGTGCTTTGGTTCAAGATTAGAAACATTCGAACTGTTCTAATCCTGTTAGCTGCTGTCACACTGTGTTAATTTGCACAGGTTTATACTTTTTTTTTTTAACATCTCACTGCTTTCACTGCTACTGACTTAGAGGAAATTTAGGGGCGGATTTTCAGAGCCCTGCTCGCCTAAATCCGCCCAAAACCAGGCGGATTTAGGCGAGCAGGGCCCTGCGCGCCGGTGAGCCTATTTTACATAGGCCTACAGGCGTGCGCAGAGCCCCGGGACTCGCGTAAGTCCCGGGGTTCTCCGAGGGGGCGTGTCGGGGGGGCGGGCCCGGTCGTTGCGGCGTTTCAGGGGCGTGTCGGCGGCGTTTTGGGGGCAGGTACGGGGGCGTGGCTACGGCCCAGGACGGTCCGGGGGCGTGGCCGCGCCCTCCGTACCCGCCCCCAGGTCGCGGCCCGGCGCGCAGGAGGCCCGCTCGCGCGCGGGGATTTACTTCTCCCTCCGGGAGGCGTAAATCCCCGGAGAAAGGTAAGGGGGGGTGTAGACAGGGCCGGGCGGGTGGGTTAGGTAGAGGAAGGGAGGGGAAGGTGAGGGGAGGGCGTTAGAGGATTCCCTCCAAGGCCGCTCCGATTTCGGAGCGGCCTTGGAGGGAACGGGGGTAGGCTGCGCGGCTCGGCGCGCGCCGGCTATACAAAATCGATAGCCTTGCGCGCGCCGAACCAGGTTTTTAGCAGATACGCGCGGCTCCGCGGGTATCTACTAAAATCCAGCGTACTTTTGTTTGCGCCTGGAGCGCAAACAAAAGTAGGCCTATTCGCGGAGTATGAAAATCCGCCCCTTAGTGTTCTCTAGCATTCCCTTCCCCCCCCCTTTAGGGGGAAGTTACTCCAGGCTGCCTGGCTTGCCTGGTTGGCAGTGGATATTTTTGTAGTGATTTATTAAATTCTAAACATGTTGCTAACCTGTGTACTACCAGCACTGTAG
Source organism: Rhinatrema bivittatum (assembly GCF_901001135.1). Lineage (NCBI taxonomy): Eukaryota > Metazoa > Chordata > Amphibia > Gymnophiona > Rhinatrematidae > Rhinatrema > Rhinatrema bivittatum. Next base: position 193,072 of record NW_021820765.1, on the reverse strand, counting down.
CTGAACTCTGCCACAGTATCCTACATAGGATGTTTTAATTCTCTTTGTCAGGGTCTGGGTCTGTTAGTTACGTCAGTGCACCGACAAAATGTGCAGTAGTTCTGTGCCAGTTACCACCACAGGTACAGCCAGCCACTTTATGGATTATTTTATTTTGCTACTGCATTTAAATTACTAGTGCATTCACTTTTACTTCTGTTTTACCAGTAGTGAGCTCACACACATAGTATAGCACTATATCATTCTTTGCTTTTTCTGTGTTTGTTCTGTGCATTGGTGTTCTGTAGTCAGTAGCAGAGCAAAATACTAAAATTGTTGTTCTCCTGTAATATATTCTGTCTGTGTGTTGTTCAGTCTTACACACAGAAGGATCATTGTAGTAGTTAGTCACACTAGTGTCATCAGTATGATTAACCACAAATTTTCAGAAATAAATATTAATTGACAATACCTTTTATCCAGCACTGCAGCAGAAGAAAAAATCCATTATCTCAGGCAAAGGATGTAGGAAGCCTGCAGTTGTTGGTAGGGTATTTGCTAGACAGACAACTGCGAGTCTCCCAATTAAGATAAAGTGGGATTTTTTTCAGTCCCAATCATCAGCAGGAGAAACAAGCATGTCAAGCTGCAAGAAGTTGAGATTTGGGGAGGACATGCCAATTGTTCCATCAGTGTCTCAGGCAGATCCTGCTATCTCAGAGGAGAGGGAAAGGGAAGGCACTAGTAGTACTAGTAGCAGCAGCAGCAGAGTGCAACCACCAGTGCCTTTAGAAGTACAAGTACAAGTGGCTGCAATAAAGAAAGTTTCACCCACTTCACAATAAGCTGAAATTAATTCCTCATTACCACAGAAAAAACAAAACTCAAGGAAAAATAAGTTTACAGTGGGCTCAGATAGGATAAGTCCTGTGACCCACAGACACCCATTCTACACAATTGTGCAGCCCACATGTCTCCCCAATTACACAGGGTGACAAGAAACCTCAAAATCAAAAGGATTACTGTGAGCTCTGGTAGACTAAGACCAGTGATGAGGAAACACATGCTCTCTCAAGTGACACAAGTAAAAAAATGCCTTATCTGCATTACATAAGGGGGTGAAAGAGATTGACGAGGTACCTGAAAAGAAAGAAGAAACCCAATGCATACAGAAATTCCAAAATACAATCAATAACCAAAGGAAAAAGCTCATTGTGCTGGGTGACTCTGTCATCAGAGGCACTAATTTGGGAACTCTTCTAGAGGGAAACACTACAGCTAAATGCCTTCCATGTAGGATTTGTGGACCCTTGGGCCGATCGGAGCCGTAGGAAGAGCTGCTGTAGGTGGTAGAAGCAGCGACCCCGACCGGGAGGCGGCAGGGACAGGTTGATGGCAGGTCGTAGACGGGACTCTGGAGGCCCTATGCGACCAAGGGCCCCGGCGAGGATGGAGGTGATGGTAGCGCTGGCTCGGTGAAGAGGAAACCTTCGCCCTGGAAGCCGATCCTCCCCCGAGAGGAGCTCGTAGGAGTTCAGCCGCTGGGACTTAGGAGATTCACCCTGGAAGCCGGAGTCCCCCCAGGAGGAGCCCGTAGGAACCCGGCCGCTGGGACTTAGGAGGGCCCGCAGGGGCCTGGTCAGCGGTAGTCCAAGGTCGAAAGCCGAAGGGTTGTTGCTCGCCGTACCAGAGTCAGGAACCAGTGGATCGCCGTCAGCTAGTCCGAGGTCAGAAGCCAGAGGGTCAACGAAAGCCGGTCCGAGGTCAGAAGCCAGGAGGTCAACGTAAGCCGGTCCGAGGTCAGAAGCCAGGAGGTCAACGTAAGCCGGTCCGAGGTCAGAAGCCAGAAGATACCAATGCCAGTCCGGGGTCAGAAGCCAAGTAGAGACGTCAGCCGATCCGAGTCAGGAGCCAAGGAAGAACACCAAGCAGAACGCAGCAACTGAAGACAGGAACAACCCTGGGAACCTCGTTGCAAGGCCCTGAGGAGAGGGACTGCAGGGCTTAAGTAGCCCTGCAGCGTCTGACGTCACCGGGAGGATGCAGGCAGATTTCCCGCGCCTGGCCCTTTAAGAATCGGGCCGAGACGCGCGCGTGCCCCTAGGGGGCGGAGCTAGCCGCGGCGAGACGCCGGCTGCTCCGGCGATGCAGGAGCCGCGTGGTGGGAGCAGGGGCAGGCCCGAGCGCTGCGTGGAGGCGCGGAGAGAGCCGTGGTGGGAGCCCCCGGAGACCCGAGGAAGCCCGAGAAGCCCCGGAAGTCCGCGGAGGTAGGAGGAGCGGCCGGGACCGACCCGGAGCCGCAACAGTACCCCCCTCCCTTACGCCCCCCTCCCGGGGGGTCGCGGCTTGGCCGGATGCTGGAGGTGGAAGTGTCGAAGAAGATCCTTATCCAGGATGTGAGAAGAAGGCTCCCATGAATTCTCCTCCGGGCCATACCCCTCCCAAGACAATAGGTACTCCCAGCGGTGGCGACGGCACCGGACATCCAAGACCTCCTTTACCGTGTAGGTGACATCCGGATCCGAGGAAACATTGGAGGGCACTGGCGGAGCTGCCCGAAATCGAGAGAGCACCAGCGGCTTGAGAAGGGACACGTGGAAGACATCATGGATCCTAAGCGAGGAGGGTAGCCGCAATCTGTAAGAAACCGCCCCTACGCGTTCCGCCACCGGGAAAGGTCCAATGTAACGGGGTGCTAACCTCATGGAGGGAGTCCGTAATTGAATGTGCTTCGTGCTTAGCCATACCCTCGTTCCGGGTAAGAATACCGGGGCGGGTCGTCGAGACCGGTCCGCATACGTCTTGAAGCGAGCTGCAGTTTTGCGAAGCTTCTCCTGCGTGGCAATCCAAAGGTGATGAAGTTGGTTAGCTGTTAGTTGTGCTGCGGGGGAAGTGACTTGTACCGGTAATGGCAGTGGAGGTCTTGGGATCCTCCCATAAACTAGGTGGAAGGGAGACTGACTTGTAGCGGAGTGTTTGTGGCGGTTGTAAGAAAATTCCGCCCAGGGAAGGAGAGAGACCCAGTTGTCTTGGAGCTCATTTACAAAAGTTCGGAGGAAGGTTTTCAGAGTCCGGTTGGTCCGCTCCACTTGGCCGTTACCCTGGGGATGAAAGGCCGTGGTAAAATCCAACTGTATCCCAAACTTTTTGCATAATGCCCGCCAGTACTTGGCCGTAAATTGAGGGCCGCGATCCGACGCGATATGCGAGGGTAGTCCATGTAACCGGAAAACATGCTGGACGAATAGGTCAGCCAGCTCAGGAGCCGTGGGTAGCTTGGGCAGAGGGATAAAATGTGCCATCTTAGAAAAGCGGTCGACAGTGACCCAAATTACAGTTTTCCCCTCAGAGCGAGGCAAGTCCACCACAAAGTCTGTGGAAAGGTGGGACCACGGTTCCGCGGGAATAGGGAGCGGCTGGAGTAGGCCCCACGGGCGTCCCGGTGGGGGTTTTTGCTGAGCGCATGTGGGACAGGACTGGACATAGTGCCGGACATCCTCTCTCACTCGTGGCCACCAGTAAAACTCAGTGAGTAACTCAAGGGTTCGAGAAATCCCCGGATGGCCTGCCGTCAGGGAGTCGTGTGCCCAAGCCAGAACCTTCCTCCGCGAACGAGCCGGGACCACCGTCCTCCCTTCGGCCCCTAAGTTAGTGGCTGCCAGAAGGACTTTGGCTGGGTCCAAAATATACTGAGGGGTCTCCGTGGTGTCGTCAATCTCGGTGGTGCGGGATAGAGCATCCGCCCGTACATTCTTGGCTGCGGGTCGGTAGCGAAGCGAGAAGTCGAACCGACTAAAGAAGAGGGACCAGCGGGCCTGTCGGGGATTGAGCCTCTGAGCGTGAGACAAGTACTGCAGGTTCTTGTGGTCGGTGTATACTATGATCGGATGCTGGGCTCCCTCCAACCACTGACGCCACTCTTCGAACGCCAATTTTATGGCCAACAGCTCCTTGTCACCAATCCCGTAATTCCTTTCTGCCGGTGAAAACTTGCGGGAGAAGTATGAGCAAGGCCAGGTTTTGCCAGTGGGAGAGGTTTGGAGAAGCACTGCCCCTACCGCGACAGCGGAAGCATCTACCTCTACTATAAACTGGCGTTGCGGGTTAGGGTGCCGAAGACAAGTGTCCTGAAGGAAAGCCTCCTTGAGATCCTGGAAGGCCTGCGTCGCAGCAGGGGGCCAGTTTCGTGCATCCGCACCCTTCCGCGTAAGGGCCGTCAGAGGAGCTACCAGGCTGGAGTAATGCGGGATGAAGTGGCGGTAGAAATTGGCGAATCCTAAGAACCGCTGAAGCGCTTTTATTCCTGATGGTTGTGGCCAACCCTTGATGGCGCTCACCTTGTCCGGATCCATTCGGAAGCCCATCGAGGAGACAATATATCCTAGGAAGGGTAATGACTCGTGCTCGAACTGGCATTTTTCCAATTTTGCGTACAAGTGGTTCTCCCTTAGCTTCAGCAAGACTTGCCGCACGTGTTGTCGATGTGTCTTGAGATCCTGGGAATATATTAATACGTCGTCCAGGTACACGATCACTGAAGTGTATAAGAAATCGCGGAGGACCTCGTTCATCAGGTTTTGGAATACCGCTGGGGCGTTACAGAGACCAAACGGCATAACAAGGTACTCGTAATGGCCGTCTCTGGTGTTAAAAGCGGTCTTCCACTCATCCCCGGGGCGTATACGAACGAGATTGTAAGCACCTCGGAGGTCTAATTTGGTGAAGACGCGAGCCCCTTGGAGGCGATCCAGGAGCTCTGGAATCAGAGGCAACGGGTAACGGTCCCGGCGGGTGATCTGATTCAAGCCCCGATAATCAGTACAGGGGCGGAGAGACCCGTCTTTCTTTCCTACAAAGAAGAACCCGGCCCCGGCCGGGGATTTGGATGGTCTGATGAAACCCCGGTCCAGGTTCTCTTTGATATAGGCTGACATAGCTTGGGTCTCTGGCAGAGACAGAGGGTAGACTCTTCCACGGGGCGGAGTGGTTCCAGGTAGCAAGTTGATTGCACAATCAAAGGGACGGTGCTCCGGAAGTAGCTCAGCTTTTTCTTTCGAGAAGACGTCCTGAAAGGCATGGTATTGTGGAGGTACCGTTAACGGAGCCGTGCAGAGTGCGATAGGTCGCAGTGGACGTGCCGGAAGGCAATGCCGATGGCACGCAGGACTCCAGGAGGTAATCTGAAGGGTACCCCAATCGATGACCGGAGAGTGTTTCCGAAGCCAGGGTAAACCCAGGATGAGCGGGTGGATGGATTTTTCTAAAATAAGAAACGAGATTTCCTCCTGGTGGAGGGCTCCAACCTGGAGCTTCAGAGAACTGGTGCGAGTGGATATTAAACCAGGAAGTGGGCTCCCTTGAATGGAGGAAACCCGCACCGGCGGGTCTTGCGAGCAGACCTCGAGCTGTAGCTGTTCAACTAGCTCCCGGAGGACGAAGTTCCCCCCGGACCCAGAGTCGATTAAGGCAAGGGTATCAAAGCCTCCCTCCGGAAGGCAGAGTCGTACCGGAACGGTACATGGGGAGCTAGGTGAAATGTTGCCTAGAGTCAACTCCCCGCTGAGCTCTAGGTTCGGGCGTTTCCCGGACGCTCGGTACAGCGAGCCAAAAAGTGCCCCTGACCCCCACAGTATAGACACAGTCCCTGGGCACGTCGGCGTTGACGTTCCTCGGAGGAAAGGGGGCCACGGCCCAACTGCATGGGTTCCTCTGTAGCTGGAGCGGTGGCTGCAGGAGGAGAGAACCGGGCTTGCGGCGGAGTGGATCGCCGGACGGAGGATCCCCGAGCGGGCCTTCGCTCTCGGAAGCGGCGCTGGATGCGCCGGTCCACACGTCCAGCGAGTTCGATGAGTTCCTGCAAGTCGTCTGGGAGATCTCGTGCCGCAAGCTCATCCTGGAGCCGAGAGGACAAACCCTCCAAAAAGATCCCATGCAAACTGTCCTCGCCCCAGGCCAGCTCCGTAGCCAGGGTCTGGAATTCCATCGCAAATTCCTCAAGGGGACGGTTACCCTGCTTCAGCTGGAGGAGCTCCGAGGCAGCTGTGGAGGCCCGAGACGGTTCGTCAAAGATCCTCCGGAATGCTTTGACAAATTGTACTAAGTTATTTAAGCGGGAATCTTGGCGCTCCCACAAGGAGGAAGCCCAAGTCAACGGTTTCCCATCCAGAAGCGAAATAATGTACGTCGTCTTTGCCCGGTCTGAGGTGAATTGCGCAGGCAGGAGGTCGAACCGGATGTAACAATGGTTGAGGAACCCTCGACATGTCTTCGGGTTCCCCGAGTACCTCGGGGGCGCTGGCATCTGTACCGGAACAGAAGAAGTCGGGTTGACCATAGATGTAGATGCTGCGGAGTGGGCTGCGGAGGCCCCATCTACGCGATCCGCCAGGCGTTGGACGGCCGACATCAGCGTATCCAGGCAGGACTGCTGTTGCTGCAGCTTCTGGGCAATGCCAGGAATGGCCTTTAGGCCGGCAAGGTCCGCCGGGTCCATGGCCTTGCAATCTGTAGGATTTGTGGACCCTTGGGCCGATCGGAGCCGTAGGAAGAGCTGCTGTAGGTGGTAGAAGCAGCGACCCCGACCGGGAGGCGGCAGGGACAGGTTGATGGCAGGTCGTAGACGGGACTCTGGAGGCCCTATGCGACCAAGGGCCCCGGCGAGGATGGAGGTGATGGTAGCGCTGGCTCGGTGAAGAGGAAACCTTCGCCCTGGAAGCCGATCCTCCCCCGAGAGGAGCTCGTAGGAGTTCAGCCGCTGGGACTTAGGAGATTCACCCTGGAAGCCGGAGTCCCCCCAGGAGGAGCCCGTAGGAACCCGGCCGCTGGGACTTAGGAGGGCCCGCAGGGGCCTGGTCAGCGGTAGTCCAAGGTCGAAAGCCGAAGGGTTGTTGCTCGCCGTACCAGAGTCAGGAACCAGTGGATCGCCGTCAGCTAGTCCGAGGTCAGAAGCCAGAGGGTCAACGAAAGCCGGTCCGAGGTCAGAAGCCAGGAGGTCAACGTAAGCCGGTCCGAGGTCAGAAGCCAGGAGGTCAACGTAAGCCGGTCCGAGGTCAGAAGCCAGAAGATACCAATGCCAGTCCGGGGTCAGAAGCCAAGTAGAGACGTCAGCCGATCCGAGTCAGGAGCCAAGGAAGAACACCAAGCAGAACGCAGCAACTGAAGACAGGAACAACCCTGGGAACCTCGTTGCAAGGCCCTGAGGAGAGGGACTGCAGGGCTTAAGTAGCCCTGCAGCGTCTGACGTCACCGGGAGGATGCAGGCAGATTTCCCGCGCCTGGCCCTTTAAGAATCGGGCCGAGACGCGCGCGTGCCCCTAGGGGGCGGAGCTAGCCGCGGCGAGACGCCGGCTGCTCCGGCGATGCAGGAGCCGCGTGGTGGGAGCAGGGGCAGGCCCCGAGCGCTGCGTGGAGGCGCGGAGAGAGCCGTGGTGGGAGCCCCCGGAGACCCGAGGAAGCCCGAGAAGCCCCGGAAGTCCGCGGAGGTAGGAGGAGCGGCCGGGACCGACCCGGAGCCGCAACATTCCAGGATCATCAGCCGGCAGAAATGCTATTCAGATAGTCAAAATGATCAAAGAAGAAAGCAAAGACTCTAAAGCTGATATTATCATCCATCTGGGAGCCAACGACCTTGCTAGTAACAGCATCCAAGTGGTACAGAGAGATTTCCAGTCTCAAGCAAAGCAGATTAGTCACATGGCGATAACCACTACCTTTTCAGAAGTATTACCTGTTCATGGGAAGGGGAAGGAGAGGCTAAGCCGTATTGATAAATTCCTTCATATTTAGTTTATGATATACACAAAGTGTTGGCTTAAAGTGAGATCTTTTTTGTTTTTGGACTTCATTATTCTTGCACTTTGGGGTTTCTAAGTTGAGGAGTGGGATATAAGCAGCAATGTGGAGTGCTGCTGTGGATTTCAAATACCTGGGTCCCTGCTCTGCGCTATCCTAAGCCATGCTTTTATAGAAAGCATAGGCCACCTGTCTATGTCAAATTTTTGGTGACTTATCTCCCACTGGTTAAAAACTGCTGCATTAAAGTCTATGGGGCAAGCAAAACTGCAGCTTTTTTTCTACTTAAGCCTGACAGAATAGAGCTGGGATGGGAAGGAACAAACAAGGAGCAGAACCAATCAATGTAAAACAGTTTTTCAACCAGCCAATTCCATCTGTTAGCTGAATGGATTGGCAATAACTTCCTCATAGAGACAGGATGGAGACAATCCAGAAAAAGTTGTCCAAAATGGTGCGAGGTCTTTATCGGAAGACATATGAGGAGAGGCTGAATGATCTAAGTTATACGTACTGTCGAAGAGAGGAGGTGCAAGGGAGATATGATACAGTTAGCAAGTAGCACATTTAAGACTAATCGGAGAAAGTTATTTTTCACTCAATGCACAATTAAGCTCTGGAATTTGTTGCCAGAGGATGTGGTTAGTGCAGTTAGTGTAGCTGGGTTCAAAAAAGGATTGAATACTTTCTTGGAGGAGAAGTCCATTAAATGCTATTAATCAAGTTTACTTAGGGAATAGCCACTGCTATTAATTGCATCAGTAGCATGGGATCTACTTGGTGTTTGGGAAATTGCCAGGTTCTCATGGCCTGGTTTGGCCTCTGTTGGAAACAGGATACTGGGCTTGATGGACCCTTGGTCTGACTCAGCATGGCAATTTCTTATGTTCTTATGTAATGTATGGCTCAAATCCTGGTGTAAAGAAAAATGTTTTGGACATATTGGTGGCTGGGGCCGTGTATGGAACAGAAAAAAGCTCTTTGTAAAAGATGATGTACATCTGTCTGTGGAGGGAAAAAGGATCCTAAGAGATAAATTCATATCCTATGTCATAAGGCATTTAAACTAGATGACAGGGGTGACAGTAAGACATTAGAATGTCACCCCCCAAATACAAATGCAATGAAAAAGGGCACATTGGATAACAAAAGTCAGCTAAATAACTCACAAAGGGAATCCAAGAAAAGCATTAACCTGTACCAGAATAGCTGGAAAGCAATGAGCACAAATGCTCGTAGTTTGGACAATAAAATTCCAGATCTGCAAGCCCTAATGGTGGAGGCGGACTTGGACATTGTTGCTGTCACAGAAACGTGGTTCACGGAATCTCATGATTGGGATAAGGCAATACCGGGATTTAACTTATTAAGGAAGGACAGGGAGGACAGGAAAGGGGGAGGAGTGGCTCTTTATATCAAAAACAATATCCAAGCATCTGAGGTGCAAGGAAGATGGGGCAAAGAAGAAGCTTTATGGGCCATTCTAAAAAAAGATGATGGGGCATCCGTTTTTATTGGAGTGGTTTACAGGCCTCCAAATCAAATGGAAGTACTAGACGGAGATCTGGTTGAAGACATCCAAAAGATGGGTAAGAAGGGAGAAGTGGTGATTGTTGGAGATTTTAATCTGCTGGATGTAGACTGGAGAATCCCATCTGCGGAATCTAACAGTAGTAGAGAGATAGTGGATGCCCTGCAAGGGGCTCTGTTCAAACAAATGGTAATGGAGCCTATGAGGGAAGGAGCTATACTTGAATAAGTGCTCACTAATGGAGATATTGTCTCTAATGTCCAGGTGGGTGCCCACCTCAGCACCAGTGATCATCAAACGGTTTGGTTTCATATCGCTAATAGGATACGGAGAAGTCGCACAAAGACCCGGGTTTTGTGTTTCAAAAACACGGACTTTGTTGAAATGGGGAAGTACCTGGAGGAAGAACTTGAAGGCTGGGAGAAAACGAGAGATGTGGAACAACAGTGGGCCAAACTAAAAGGAGCAATTACTGGAGCGACTAATATATATGCTAGAAAAGTAAAGAAAAGCAAGAAAAGAATGAAACCTATCTGGTTCACAAAGGAGGTGACTGATAAAATAAAAGATAAAAGAACAGCATTTAAGAAATATAAGAGATCCCAAAGGGAGGATCACAAGGAAGAATATCTTGTGGATCTGAGGGAGACAAAGAAAGTAATCAAGAAAGCGAAAAGTCAAGAGGAAGTGAGGATTGCCAAAGAGGTCAAGCGAGGTGACAAAACATTTTTCAGATACATCAGTGAAAGGAGAAAAGTCCAAAGTGGTATAGTGAAACTGAAAGGTGAAAAGGATCAATGGGTAGAGACAGATGAAGAAATGGAAGAAATATTAAACAATTACTTCCGTTCGGTGTTCATTAAAGAAGACCCCGGAGAAGGACCATTGTTAGTTAACAAGAAACTGGAGGGGAGTGGAATGGATGAAACTCCATTTATGAAAGAGAATGTATGGGAAGAGTTAGGAAAACTGAAAATGGACAAAGCCATGGGGCCTGATGAGGTTCATCCCAGGATACTGAGGGAGCTCAGAGAGGCTGCTCCACTAGGTGACCTGTTCAATAGATTCCTGGAAACGGGAGTGGTGCCGAGTGATTGGAAAAGAGTGACGGTGGTCCCGCTTCACAAGAATGGGAGCAGAGAGGAGGCTGGAAACTACAGGCCGGTTAGCCTCACTTCAGTGAAGGGAAACGTATTGGTGTCGCTGCTGAAGGAAAGAATAGTGAACTATCTACAAGCAGCAGACTTGCTGGACCGGAGGCAGCATGGTTTCACCAAGGGAAGGTCCTGTCAGACGAATCTGATCGACTTTTTTGATTGGTTGACTAAGGAATTGGATCAAGGAAGAGCACTCGATGTCATCTACTTGAATTTTAGCAAAGCTTTTGATACAGTCCCGCACAGGAGGTTTATGAATAAAAATAGAAGCTTGGGAGTAAGTGCCAAGGTGGTGGCCTGGATAGCAAACTGGTTGAAGGACAGAAGACAATGTGTGATGGTAAATGGAACTTACTCTGAAGAGAGAGTGGTGATGAGTGGAGTGCCGCAAGGGTCGGTGTTGGGATCAGTCCTGTTCAATATCTTTGTGAGCGACATCGCGGATGGGATAGAAGGTAAGGTTTGTCTATTTGCGGATGATAATAAGATCTACAACAGAGTGGACACGCTGGAAGGAGTGGAGAGAATGAGATGGGATTTAAGGAAGCTGGAAAACTGGTCGAAGATATGGCAGCTGAGATTCAATGCCAAAAGAATCCAAAAGAAATGTATTCGATGGGAGGTGAAGGGCTGATCTGCACGGAGCAGGAGAGAGACCTTGGGGTGATAGTTTCTAACGATCTGAAGTCGGTGAAACAATGTGACAAGGCGATTGCTAAAGCCAGAAGAATGCTGGGCTGCATAGAGAGAGGAATATCAAGTAGGAAAAGGGAAGTAATTATCCCCTTGTACAGGTCCTTGGTAAGGCCTCACCTGGAGTACTGTGCTCAGTTCTGGAAATCATATCTCTGAAGGGACAGAGACAGGATGGAGGTGGTCCAGAGAAGGCCGACCAAAAAGGTGGATGGTCTTCATCGAATTACTTATGAGGAGAGATTGAAGAATCTAAATATGTATACCCTGGAGGAAAGGAGGAGCAGAGGTGATATGATACAGACTTTCAGATACTTGAAAGGTTTTAATGATCCAAAGTCAATGACAAACCTTTTCCGTTGGAAAAAAATCAGCAGAACCAGGGGTCATGATTTAAAACTCCAGGGAGGAAGACTCAGAACCAATGTCAGGAAGTATTTCTTCACTGAGAGGGTGGTAGATGCCTGGAACGCCCTTCCGGAGGAAGTGGTGAAGACCAAAACTGTGAAGGATTTCAAAGGGGCATGGGATAAACATTGTGGATCCATAAAATCTAGAGGATGTGAATGAAGAGAAGAGGCATAGGGGTGACTTATGGGAAGGACAGCTTCTACCTGGTGATTAATACCCTTATTCAATAAACGTTCACACGGTTAATGCAACTCCAACATTGCTCTATGCTTCAACGGCAAGAGGAAATGTAGAAAAGAAGATTTGCATACAGGCAACAACCAGCAAGGTTGCAAAGTCTGGGTAAACAAATAAGCGTGGGACTAGCTTGCTTGTTGCGGCAGTTACTACCACAAAACCAATTAAACCTGATACTTCACTTTCAATGCATATCCAGCATTGCTCCCTGCTTCACTGGCAGGGGGAATGAAGAAAAGACGATTTGCATTCAGACAACAACCAACAAGGACTGCACAGTCTGGGTAAACAAATAAGCGTGGGAGTAGCTTGCTTGTAACGGCGGTTACTACCCCGAACCAATTAAGCCTGATACTTCATTTTGAATGCATATCCAGTGCAGCCCACTGCTTCATTGGTGGGGGGATAAAGAAAAGAGGATGTATATTCAGACAACAACCAACAAGGACTTAATTGCACAGTCTGGGTAAACAAATAAGCATGGGAGTAGCTTGCTTATTGCGGCAGTTACTACCCCTAAGCAATTAAGCTTGATACTTCACTTTGATGCAGCTCCAGCACTGCTCTCTACATCAATGGCGGGGTTGGAAGGAAATTCGAATAAAAAAGTTAGCAATAAGGGCCCTGAACTCGGCAGTAGGAGTAACAGATAAGTATGAGAAAAATAAGTATTAAAGCTTGCTGGGCAGACTGGATGGGCCGTTTGGTCTTCTTCTGCTGTCATTTCTATGTTTCTATGTTATGTTTATGTGGTGAAACCTAAACCAGGAGTGCAAACCCTTAGTGCAGCACAGCCTATAAGAACCGTGTTGTCATCCTCTTCTGATTCAGATTCTGAAGCAGAGATGGGAGCGACATTAGCTGAAGACCCTGTATTCGGAAGTTTAGTCAGTACTGTGCTAGCTTCCACTTCACTGAGAGAGGAGAGAGAGGCAAGAGGACATGTTAGTGAGGAAGAGCCGATCACACCGATAGTGCAAGAACAGAGGATGAATGAATCCTCTGCTGCAGTTCCTCAGGCTCCATCTGTGACAACCCCCATTTCACTACCAGCAGCATCATCCATCCCAAAGGATGCAGACAGAGGCAAGGGTTCACGAAAGAAATCTGTTATCTGGAGCCATTTTCAAATGAGGGAGAACACACTTTTTGCGTTGTAACTATTGTGCTCCTGACTAGCTGAAAGACGGCTCGTTTGTTTGAATTTGTTATGTACGGAACGTTTTTTGACTCCAACGCTGGTATCACGTAGCAATGCTATGGTGATAAGAGAAAGTCTATTTGTTTGAGAGAGAATTCATCTGCAGCGAAGGCATAATCAATTTGATATCTTCCACATTGACCAAATCAAGTCTTGCTCTGTGCAAGGGAGCGAAACTCGGCCAGAGTCGGGCATTTTAATAAAGGGCTTGTCATCATCCGATTCCCATTGTCGTCACTGTTACACAGCTCACTGGATCGGCTACCGCTTTGTTTTTTGGGTCCATCACTATTGTGCAAAGTACATCAGTGGAGGGAAGCAACTGGGCCACTTAGGTAATGCTGGAATGGAGCATCACCTGAAGAAGCAGCATCCCCTTCAATATATGCACCTGGGGATGCTAGTAGCAGTAGTCAGGGGGGCTCATTCTGCAAGACAGAAGACACTAGTCTTTGAAAAGGGGAAGAATGTTCCTCAAGCTCCTTCCAAGACTTTGGCTCCTTCAGCAGTCAGGTGGCAAGCTGGTAGTAGCAATCCCCAGCTATATCTAAGAAGCAACAGCCCACAATGGAGCTACAGCATGCCATGTTCCAAACATTAACACTGAGGCCTGTCCATTGCAGATATGGTATGCTATGTTCAAACCATTAATATTGAGGCCTGTGACTTACAACTACGGCATACCATGTTCAAACCCTAACCATTAGTGAACGTTCTTCTCACAAATTCTGAACGAGGTATTTGTCGTGATAGATACTAGGTAATGATAAAGGGCTAAAGTACCTCTATTTCCTAATGTTATTGATCCAAATTTAATTTTTGTTATTTCAATGACCTCATACCAGGCTTAATGGTGCAACATTTGCACAGTCATTTGGCCATTATGTGCGGGATAGCATATATTGTTTGCTGCTGCCGCGCTGTATTTAATTTGTATATATTACAATGCAAAATAATGTCATGCAAAAGAATGTTATGAAAAGAATGTTATGGAAAAGAAAGAACAATGCAATCATTTCACTACATGATTTTATTCACATGATATGGGGTATTATCACAAATAGCAGAAAAAATATTTTGATGACCAATGATTAAATACAGCGCGGCAGCAGCAAACAATATATGCTATCCCACACATAATGGCCAAATGACCGTGCAAACGTTGCCCCATTAAGCCTGGTATGAGGTCACTGAAATAACAAAAATTAAATTTGGATCAATAACATTGGGAAATAGAGGTACTTTAGCCCTTTATCATTACCTAGAACCAAACCCTAACCATGCCATGTTCAAATCATTATCACTGAGACCCTAGCCATAGATTACATTACAAGCTTACTGAAACACTCCACGGGATTTTAAGACCATTCTTCATCTATGGTATTCACCTTATTGCCATTTCTTGCTATCCATTTTTTTGCACACTTGTGGCACCATTTTAGGAACCATAACTGATTGCATGGACCACTAGCGGTTAATCTGTACTGTGCATTTGGGTACCTACCTACTACCTACCTATGATGTGCGTGGCTTACTCCGTGACACAAACATATCCTTTTGGAAAGGTGGATCAGCAAGTTGCAGCCATATTTTGACAGGAAGAGCATCCACCCTCTCTATGGTTGTCTGCTTGCTCCAGTGGAATGACTGGCATCTCTCATGCCATTCTGCCTTAATGCTGTGCCCCTCGTCCTACACCTTCAGATCCTTGAGCCGCTCAGCCTTGCTGTTATGCGCAGATTTTATACCTTGATGTTCTTAACTTATTTCCTGGCATCCTCCAGCTCTTACACTTTGAGGACTTCTTGCCAATCTGGGGTGCTGCTGTGCTGTGCACCTCTCCCATGCTTTTAATTCTTCATCTTGATACCACCCTTTATTAGGGATGTGAATCGTTTTAGGACGATTAAAATTATCGTCCGATAATTTTAATATCGTCTTAAACCGTTATGGAACACAATACAATAGAGATTCTAACGATTTATCGTTATAAATCGTTAGAATCGTGAGCCGGCACACTAAAACCCGCTAAAACCCATCCCCGACCCTTTAAATTAAATCCCCCACCCTCCCGAACCCCCCCCCCAAATGACTTAAATTACCTGGGGGTCCGGAACGGCAGCGGTCCGGAACGGGCTCCTGCTAGTGAATCTTGTTGTCTTCGGCCGGCGCCATTTTCCAAAATGGCGCCGAAAAATGGCGGCGGCCATAGACCAACAGGATTCGACGGCAGGAGGTCCTTCCGGACCCCCGCTGGACTTTTGGCAAGTCTTGTGGGGGTCAGGAGGCCCCCCCCCAAGCTGGCCAAAAGTTCCTGGAGGTCTAGCGGGGGTCAGGGAGCGATTTCCCGCCGCGAATCGTTTTCCGTACGGAAAATGGCGCCGGCAGGAGATCGACTGCAGGAGGTCGTTCAGCGAGGGTTCCGGCGCCTCGCTGAATGACCTCCTGCAGTCGATCTCCTGCCGGCGCCATTTTCCGTACGGAAAACGATTTGCGGCGGGAAATCGCTCCCTGACCCCCGCTGGACCTCCAGGAACTTTTGGCCAGCTTGGGGGGGGGGCCTCCTGACCCCCACAAGACTTGCCAAAAGTCCAGCGGGGGTCCGGAAGGACCTCCTGCCGTCGAATCCTGTTGGTCTATGGCCGCCGCCATTTTTCGGCGCCATTTTGGAAAATGGCGCCGGCCGAAGACAACAAGATTCAGTAGCAGGAGCCCGTTCCGGACCGCTGCCGTTCCGGACCGCCGCTGGACCACCAGGTAATTTAAGTCATTTGGGGGGGGTTCGGGAGGGTGGGGGATTTAATTTAAAGGGTCGGGGGTGGGTTTTAGCGGGTTTTAATGATTTTAACGATATATCACGATATTTTACCCCCCCAAACGGCAACAATACGATTCCCTCCCCCTCCCAGCCGAAATCGATCGTTAAGACGATCGAGGACACGATTCACATCTCTACCCTTTATCTGTACCTTGGGATTTTTTTCTGCTACATTTTCTGCTTTATTCCCCCTTTATGTTGCCTTAGGGTCCTGATGCCACTTTTGGTGCCACTTTGCCTCTTGTTCTGCCATCAACTGTTCATGACATTATTGTTGGGCTGCCATCCTCTTTCTAAACCTTGAGGTATTCCTCCTCCTCCTATTGCTTCTTTGCATCACTTGCATTGCCTTAGAGACCTCCTGCCAATCCCTTAATCCTCGTACCCCTTTGCAGAGCTTTAGGCTACTTTATGCTACTTTTTTAATGCCATTTTGCCATTTTCTAAGGTACTGTGAGACTCTTTCTCCCTTTTGATGATTTCTTCTCCTAAGTTTCATGGCAATTGATATAAAATTCACTATTCTAGAGCCTATTATAGACTGTAATAATTCTTCCATATGTTTTAATGGAAAATGAATGAACCAAATGAAACGAATAAACACATTTTTTTTTAAACTAATGAAACAAATATGGGTCCCAATGAAACGAATGAATGAACCGAAACAGATTTTTTGGGTCTGCACATCCCTCTTAGTAAATTAAAGCCTTGGCTTGTTAAAGGATCCCATTATCTCACAGATGCTCCAGAGGTGGCTCACCTGTTTCATTGGCTATTTCTCCAGCAGAGCAAGGGATGCAGTCAAAACAGCAGCTGGGCTGACCAAGTCTGGCAGATTTCCTGTATCCAACGGGGCAGCTCTCACTGCAGTCTGAAGAAGGTGTCTGTGAATTACAAGAGCATTAGAGTATTATCATTGTTATTATCTGCTGCGAGGGCTAACGTTTGGAGTGTGTGACCTGTTCTGTTGCTCGGGGTGCCATTCACTAGGGAGCGCTGATATGACCTGTCAATGCAGCTGCACGAGAGCTTCCGCTCTCTTTTCTGATACTGCCCACAGGGCAGTGGATTTGCTGCAGCCTATGGGTAAGAGTAGTTGCTGGCTTTCTCATGGCCCACAGGGCCAGAAAACAGTTTGTTTCTCCTGCCTCTTCTGCCCCCTCTCCCGAAATGGCCAACATACAGGGCTGAGCTGTTTTGATCCCCACTTACCAGGTGTCCCCAAACACAGAACATCTGGCGCTGCTGACTTTCTCCTCTTCCTACCAATCCTCTCCTACCTGTGCGATTTGTTTGAAACTGCACGTCTGAGCAGAAGGTAGAACAGCTGATGACAAGGAAATGAAGTTAGAAGCACTGGTATTCTAGCTCTGTTTCCTTGCCTGTCATCCAGCAAAGAAATGAGGACAGGGAGGAAGGGAAGAATAAGGGTGGAGGTGGTAGAAGGCTAGCAGGTCAGGGGGTTGAAGGGTGCTGAGTTGGGAAGATGTTCTGGGTTCTGACCACAAACACTATGAATTTTACCCAAGGGGCATCTGCTTGCATGCTAGTAGGACTATATCTTGGACGTTTACCCAATATAAACATACCCACACAATTACTGGGATTAGAGCTGGGTGCTTGAATCCAGGAGTTTATTCACAATACAAACACACACACACACACTACACTGCGGTTTCAGGTATTTCTGATCAGTTTATTTACGCAGTAAGAGGATAGAACACAGAATAAGTAAAATCAGATAATACTAAAACACATACCTACATTTGCACAAAAACTATGGAGCCGATGCAAAACAAGTGCGCTGAAAGAGGGTGCTTTCCTAATGCGCCCCCAGGCACCTCTCCTGGGGCGAGATGCAATATTTAAATTAGAGTTTGCGCTGTCACGAAGGTGCTAGGGGCAATTGCACGCCTCCTTGCGCCTCCTTGACAGCGTGTGTCCGAGAGAGGTCCGCTGGTTAAGAAAACGGATGCTGAATTTATCAGCGTCGGTTTTCCTAACCAGCGCACATGCCTGGGTTAGGAAAATGAATGCTGATAAATTGGTCCACTCACTGTCACATGTAAGTGAAAGGCCTAATCACCTTTCAGAAGGCTGTCACAACGATATTAAGTAGGAGGCTGTACAGAAAGCAGTTCTTTGCATAAGAGGATTAGATAGCGCCTAAACAACCCGCGTCCAACTGCGGCTGAGCACACTGTATTGCATCAGCCCCTATGTATGCCAAACACTCTAAATATTACATCAACATCTTAATGCAAAACTATGCAGATTTTATTCCTTTCTCACATATACATTCTAAAATACTTTCGTATTTAAACCACACACTTTAATACCCTCCCCCCATAAATTAGCATACATTCACACCTCACACAGGGGGTTACTTTCTAAGCCCTTATCGCGTGCGTTAGGACCTTAAGATGGGTTGAAAAAGTTGAGTTTCCTAAATTAACCATATTTTAGAATTTTACATGATAAGGTGCTTTTTTTTTTTTTTCCCTACTGCTGCTTATTGTAAACTGCAATTCTTTGAGCACAAGGGGGCCTTTCATAAGTTGTTTTTCATGACGTCTTATTGAGAAATATGAAAAATAAATTCAATATATATTTCTATATATCTAAAAAAGATCAGATGGAAGGAGGTTTTTCAGACTTATGATGTCTTTTATACCTTAAAGAGAGCTTGTTTGCTCCATAGTACACTGAAGTCTATATCGCCTAATTTTATGAAAATGATCATTTGGCTGTTAACTTCAACAGCCGACAACCGGGGTATACCCTTAGATGTACAGATCAGTTGGTCTTTATCTACCATCATCAACACAGTATGTTGGTCCTCACCTGGTTATTTTGATTCCATACGATGGCAGTGATATTCAGAATGATTTCATCCCCTGGGGATTCCCTGGCATCATATCTACCCACTTTTATTACTTGGGTGTTGTCATCCGGGTGTATCTGGATATTCAAGATGTCAAAGACAGCAGGAACATCCCCATTCTCATCAAAGTAGACTTCCTCTTTGGATTCTGTTGTGAAACGCACATCCCACAGATATTGGAGGACCTGTAGAATTCAGTGATGAGAGAAAAACATTATGCTTAATAGGTAGATAATCACTGCAAATGTATTCTACCTTTATGGATTTTCCAAAAGACAATTACATCTGCTTCTACCAGACCACATGTCCATTTTCCCCTCTGTTATGCCTCCAGTTATGCCTCCAGTTATGCCTCCAGTTATGCCTCCAGTGCCATCCATGAAAAGTTGTCACGTCACCTAGATCAGCAGGAGCAGATTGATCCAGTCCTGGTTATGCCACATTGCATGCCTAAAGTTGTATATCTGATTTCCTTGGGACATAAAGAACTATATTTTCATGCATGCAATTGGGCTAAACAAGGACTGAATCAGCCTGTTCAGAATGACCTGGGAGAGTTGGTAACCTTACCTCCATCTCTTCCTTCTACTTTCAGAGCAGCAGCAGCACCCACCATGGAGATGATGAGAAAGTCCTGCACTCTTTGTTCCTATGTTTGCCATTCCTCTTCCTCTAATCATGGAGTATACTTCCATTCTAAAAAGAGAGTATAAGGTGGGAGGAGGAGACCCATGTATTTAGCAGTATTTCTTCTAAGTCATATGGGTGTGCAGCCAACTCCAATGTTTATCAAAACACATCTTCTGTATCTACAAGTAGTTCAGGACTTGGCTATTTTCTAGTTTCACCTCATGATTGAATATAACCATTGTAGTCTGTAAGCCACCAAGAACATAGG
Source organism: Rhinatrema bivittatum (assembly GCF_901001135.1). Lineage (NCBI taxonomy): Eukaryota > Metazoa > Chordata > Amphibia > Gymnophiona > Rhinatrematidae > Rhinatrema > Rhinatrema bivittatum. Next base: position 173,472 of record NW_021820765.1, on the reverse strand, counting down.
ATGGTGCAGCGTAGAAATATTTTAAATAAATAAATAAACCTGCCTCCTGCAGCCAATCTGTTGAACCTGAGTGAGTCCCCTGATCCTTCTGCAGTTCTACTGTGGGTTTGTGTGTGGGTCGGGGTGAGGTGAGGTGCAGTAAGGTTAAGTGGTATAGATGGAAGGAGGTAGAGCAGAGACATAATTTGCTCTTACCGCCATTCTTCTACACCTTACTCCTGTCTGTGCCAGTGGCCAATCAGCTGAGTCCTCAGTCTTGTGGCTTGTCTTGATAAGATGGGGAGGGTTGGAACTTGTTTCTCAAATGTGATCTCAGTGCCTCTTCCCTCCAGGTATAGGGCGAGGAGGGAGAAAAGTGTGGTGGCCTGTGTACTAAAGGGAAAGGAGAATATGAATGGGATGGATACTGATGAAAGGGGGAAAGAGTTAGGAATTAGATGCTGGAGAAAAGGGGAAAAGCAGGCAGATGCTGAGTGTTGAGTAGAAGAGGCAGGGGGAAATTGTTCAGGTAGGGGTATGAGGCAGGAAGACATGTTTGGGAATTGAAGGTAGTGCTGGGTGGAGATGTTGTGTAATTTTGGAGAATGAGGTTAGGGTAGATCCTGTGTAAGAGAGAAAAGGAATTGCAGATGAGATAGAAAGTAAGAAAACTGGAGAGTTAGGTGAGACAAGGTGTATGTAATATAGATGTGAATCGGAACCAGAATCGGATCCGATATCAGTTCCGATTCACATCTCTATAGATGTGAATCGGAACCAGAATCGGATCCGATATCTGTTCCGATTCACATCTCTAGTATGTAATGTGGAGAGATGAGAATGGAGGCTTTATAGGAATGAGGAATGATGTCAAGATGGAGAACCAGATGGAATAAATAGAAGATAAAAGGAATGGAAGTATAGGACAGAGAAAAAATGGAGTGGATGTATAGATGAGGAAGTTGAAAGATGTAAGAAATGCTAAGGTGGAGTGAGATAAGAAGAGATCTTTCCTCTCTTAATCACTTAATCTTTCCCCTCTCAGTTATATAAGACAGAGATCGGTTCCTTGATGGTGGCAACAGTAGGTCATGGTGCTATGGTAGAAAGAGCAACAGAGCGATAGAGAGAATAGAAACAGCACACGATGGGACACACCCCTTTCCCTGTACAGTCAATGTAAAAGAAGCTGTAGAACTAGGGATAAAAATATTAATTTCCAAGGGGGTAGATTCTGGAATAGTATCAGGAGGTTTTGTTTTTTTCACAGAGAGGGTGGCAGATGCCTGAAATTCCCTTTCGGACTTGTTGGTGACATCAAGAAAAGTGATAAACTTCATAAAAGCATGAGATAAATTCCAGGATTCCTAGTGGCAAGAGAATGGTAAGGAAGCACTGGGCAACCTTCACTGAGTGACTGTTGCAGCCCAAGGCAGCAGTGATATGTTTTCCTGGAAGGAATCGGAGAATGCCTCTGTATCGCTCCATGGTGAGACCGCACCTTGCATACTGTGTACAATTCTGGTCACCGCATCTCAAAAAAGATATAGTTGCAATGAAGAAGATACAGAGAAGGGCTACCAAAATGATAAGGGGAATGGAACAACTTCCCTATGAGGAAAGGCTGAAGAGGTTAGGGCTGTTCAGCTTGGAGAAGAGACGGCTGAGGGGGGATATCATAGTGGTCTTTAAGATCATGTGAGGTCTTGAACGAGTAGATGTGAATCGGTTATTTACACTTTCGGATAGTAGAAGGACTAGGGGCATTCCATGAAGTTAGCAAGTAGCACATTTAAGACTAATTGGAGAAAATTCTTTTTCACTCAACGCACAATAAATCTCTGGAATTTGTTGCCAGAGGATGTGGTTAGTGCAGTTAGTGTAGCTGGGTTCAAAAAAGGTTTGGATAAGTTCTTGGAGGAGAAGTCCATTAACGGCTATTAATCAAATTTACTTAGGGAATAGCCACTGCTATTAATTGCATCAGTAGCATGGGATCTTCTTAGTGTTTGGGTAATTGCCAGGTTCTTGTGGCCTGGTTTGGCCTCTCTTGGAAACAGGATGCTGGACTTGATAGACCCTTGGTCTGACCCAGCATGGCAATGTCTTATGTTCTTATGTTCTTAAATTTGTACAGAAAGGCAGTTGAAACTGTAAAGCGGACAAGATGGGATTGGGAATTGGGTTCCATGTGGTAATTTGATTGACTTTGATTTAGATGCACATAAAATCACTGCTGGGCAGACCAGATGGGCCCTTTTTGGTTATCTTCCTTCTTTTACTATGTTACTATATTACATTTGCAAAGTTTAATGTACAGCAATAGTGTCACCTCTGATAAAAAATGAAAGGGAACATAGGGTGGAACACAACAGGTCAGAGTCTTACCTCTTGCTGCTCTGGGAGTGAAATTATGCGCCTCTGGAGATGGAGGTCTGTGGGATGTATCGTAGGGAATTTTTTTCAGTGGCATCAAGTGACGTTAAGGATGATCTCTAGTGTCAGACAGGAGTTTTTAGATTTTGTTTTGGTTCTGGGAGACTCATCACATTCTTCCTGCTCTTTTTGGACATGTAGCTTAGCTAGAACTGGGCCTGAGATCTGGTATCATTAGCCTTCGTTCACAATTTCCTGCAACGGTTTCCCCTATTTTAAATCCTCTCCCAACTCAGCTAGCCCAGACATCACAGCTGAAGTCCTCAGCCCTCATGTATTATTTGGATGGAAGAAATTTACTCAGGTATATAATCACTATTGCTGAGGAGGGAGTGGTCTAGTGATTTCTGCTCTGGTGTATGCATCAGAAGAACTGGAACACTGCCACAAATTCTCTGAGTAACAGGGTGTCAAATTTAAAGACCAGCTGGGAGCCACTGGTCTTCACTAAAGTCCACTTCTCTTCCATCCAGGAATGAATACAAATTTATTCCCTCAAAGGCCTTTCAAGTGCCATGGATCTCTCAGGCAGAGAGACTCCCAAACTCCTTTTAGATGTTAAACACTGAGTCCCTGGATCCTGGGAACTCAAGTAGATGGCTAATATGAAAATCAGTTTTCAAAATACAATGAAAAAGTGAGGCAGGAAGGATGGATGACAACGTTTTTCACCCCAAATCAAAAGGGGGCAAAGAATGGCATCTTCAGAAAGGTGGGGAGAAAAAGGCAGCCTTCTCCTAATCCATACTTGGGTTTCACCAGACTGCTGCTCCTCTTCTGCCAGCTCTGGACTGGGGGGGGGGGAGACCAGTGCTGCTTATATCTGCCCTTCATCTGCACTGCTTCTTCAGCTCCTGGCTTCTGGCGGGGCTGTGGGGGAAACCAATGCTACACCTTCTGGCACACAGCTCGATACAGTAAAGTGCCACCGCGGTTACCCTGCTCCTAACTCGCTTTCTACTCACTTTTCGGCCGCGTTAGTCCAACCCGCGATACACTATCCCCTTTAATCCATCCTTACCGCCTCTTTAAATCCCTGGGTAACCCCTTCCGCACGCGGCATGTATATCAGATGTAAACGATCGAATTAGCTATTCCCTCCCATACAGTGACGCGTGCCCCGACTATCCCTTTTTTACCCTGCCATTTTGCCCCGCGTTTAACCTGCTAACTTACCGCCTACCCTTACCCCTGCGTTACAGGCAGGGGTAATGGTAGACGGCAAACTTTCCCTCAAATCATTGCACTACACATGTGATTCCTTAAATTAACTTAAAACAATAATGCTAGATCCATATATACAAACATTTGCAGCGAGCCCTGCTTTGGTAAAGTTATATATATATATATATATATATATAAATACCTAGATGTCAGTTTCCGAATCCCCCATCTCCACGCGCGTTTATCCAGGCGGCGGCGGGAGCCGGCGGGCGGGTGGGCGCGTGTTTATCCGGGCGGTGGCGGGAGCCGGCGGGCGGGTGGGCGCGTGTTTATCCGGGCGGTGGCGGGAGCCGGCGGGCGGGTGGGCGCCCATTCATCCGGGCGGCAGCGGGAGCCGGCAGACGGGCGTGCGTTCATCCAGGCGGCGGCGGGAGCCGGCGGGCAGGTGGGCGCCCGTTCATCCGGGCGGCAGCGGGAGCCGGCAGGCGGGCGTGCGTTCATCCAGGCGGAGGGAGCCGGCGGCGAAAGCGGCCTCCAGCAGACCCCGCCGGCAGTGAATGAATGCACGCCTGTGTATGCCCCTGCAATTTCGGCGCTCAAGGCAGTCACATGCCGTGACGTCAAGCGTCGTGACGTCACGCCTTGAGCACCGAAATTGCACGGGCGTACACAGGCGTGCATTCATTCACTGCCGGCGGGGTCTGCTGGAGGCCGCTTTCGCCGCCAGCTCCCTCCGCCTGGATGAACTCACGCCCACCCGCCCGCCGCCTCCCGCCGCCGCCTGGATGAACGGGCGCCCACCCGCCCGCCGGCTCCCGCCGCCGCCTGGATAAACGTGTGCCCTCCCGCCGCCGCCTGGATGAACGGGCGTCCACCCGCCCGCCCGCCGGCTCCCGCCGCCGCCTGGATAAACGCGCGTGGAGATGGGGGATTTGGAAAGTGACATCTAGGTATTTATATATATATATATATATATATAACAACTTTTGTTTTAGTTTTCGCCCTGCGCCTTGCTTCGGGAGCGGGGAAACCATCCACTTCCTGGTACCTGTCATTTCAAATGTCAGTTGAAATGACATTTGAAATGACAGGTACCAACGCACCCAGGATACTGTATAGGCGCTGTATTAAGCGCCTATACAGTAAAATGGGTTGCGCGGGCCTAACGCTTCGCCTACCGCTTCGCAGACGCGGCTTGCATTTGCAAGCAATTTAAATAGAGTATCGAGCGGTATGTGAAGAGAACTGTGCGTGCGGGGAACGAGGGTGCGCCCAGCACTGCCGCACTCTTTCTAACGCGGCATAACTGTATCGACCTGACAGTGAGCCATGCTTGGGGGAGACACCAATGCTACTTCTTCCATGCCAAGAAGCCACACTGCTCCTCCTGCTCCTTAATTATTTATTTAAAATGGCTTAGATACTGCATACTCCATAGATTGAAGCGGTTTACAGTTAAAACATCCATAATAAAGCATAAAGTTGTAATAACACTGATTGGAACAATACTTTAAAATGGCATTCCACAGGAATGGAATAAATCTTGCTAAACCACGACCACCATCCGTAATCTTAGCTTCCATCGATTACTTTGCTAAAGGCCTGTCTGAACAGCCAAGCGTAAGCCTTTTTTAAACCCTTTCATGTCAGGTATAAGCATTGTATTATCTTGATTTTGAGCATGAGGAAGAACAAAGGGGAAAGCCGACAGTCGCTCAGCAGCGCATGGTTCGGAGAGATGTATCTTTAAAGGATACTAATGATGCATTAGAATTAGGGCATCCTGACAGTGAGGTTCCAATAATTAGAAAAGTAGTCCAAGTGCCTGTAACTAAAAACTCACCTGAGCTAAAAAATTCTAACTTATCCCTATCAATTAAAAAGCAGAATAAAAATACAAACAAAAAACAAACTTTGAAATGTTTGTATGCTAATGCCAGAAGTCTAAGAAGTAAGATGGGAGAATTAGAATGTATAGCAGTAAATGATGACATAGACTTAATTGGCATCTCAGAGACATGGTGGAAAGAGGATAACCAATGGGACAGTGCTATACCGGGGTACAAATTATATCGCAATGACAGAGAGGAGCAGTCGGGAGGAGGTGTGGCGCTTTATGTCCGGGATGCCATAGAGTCCAACAGGATAAACATCCTGCATGAGACTAAATACAAAATTGAATCTTTATGGGTAGAAATCCCTTGTGTATCAGGGAAGACTACAGTGATAGGGGTATACTACCGTCCACCTGGTCAAGATAGTGAGATGGACAGTGAAATGCTAAGAGAAATTAGGGAAGCTAACCAAATTGGTAGTGCAGTAATAATGGGAGACTTCAATCACCCCAATATAGACTGGGTAAATGTATCATCGGGTCACGCTAGAGAGATAATGTTCCTGGATGGAATAAATGATAGCTTTATGGAGCAATTGGTTCAGGAACCGACGAGAGAGGGAGCAATTTTAGATCTAATTCTCAGTGGAGCACAGGACTTGGTGAGAGAGGTAACGGTGGTGGGGCAGCTTGGCAATAGTGATCATAATATGATCAAATTTGATTTAATGACTGGAAAAGGAACAGTGTGCAAATCCAAGGCTCTCGTGCTAAACTTTCAAAAGGGAAACTTTGATAAAATGAGAAAAATTGTTAGAAAAAAACTGAAAGGAGCAGCTACAAAAGTAAAAAATGTCCAAGAGGCGTGGTCATTGTTAAAAAATACCATTCTAGAAGCACAGTCCAGATGTATTCCACACATTAAGAAAGGTGGAAAGAAGGCAAAACGATTACCGGCATGGTTAAAAGGGGAGGTGAAAGAAGCTATTTTAGCCAAAAGATCTTCATTCAAAAATTGGAAGAAGGATCCAACAGAAGAAAATAGGATAAAGCATAAACATTGGCAAGTTAAATGTAAGACATTGATAAGACAGGCTAAGAGAGAATTTGAAAAGAAGTTGGTTGTAGAGGCAAAAACTCACAGTAAAAACTTTTTTAAATATATCCGAAGCAGAAAGCCTGTGAGGGAGTCAGTTGGACCGTTAGATGATCGAGGGGTTAAAGGGGCACTTAGAGAAGATAAGGCCATCGCGGAAAGATTAAATGATGTCTTTGCTTCGGTGTTTACTGAAGAGGATGTTGGGGAGGTACCCGTAATGGAGAAGGTTTTCATGGGTAATGATTCAGATGGACTGAATCAAATCACGGTGAACCTAGAAGATGTGGTAGGCCTGATTGACAAACTGAAGAGTAGTAAATCACCTGGACCGGATGGTATACACCCCAGAGTTCTGAAGGAACTAAAAAATGAAATTTCAGACCTATTAGTAAAAATTTGTAACTTATCATTAAAATCATCCATTGTACCCGAAGACTGGAGGATAGCAAATGTAACCCCAATATTTAAAAAGGGCTCCAGGGGCGATCCGGGAAACTACAGACCGGTTAGCCTGACTTCAGTGCCAGGAAAAATAGTGGAAAGTGTTCTAAACATCAAAATCACAGAACATATAGAAAGACATGGTTTAATGGAACAAAGTCAGCATGGCTTTACCCAGGGCAAGTCTTGCCTCACAAATCTGCTTCACTTTTTTGAAGGAGTTAATAAACATGTGGATAAAGGTGAACCGGTAGATATAGTATACTTGGATTTTCAGAAGGCGTTTGACAAAGTTCCTCATGAGAGGCTTCTAGGAAAAGTAAAAAGTCATGGGATAGGTGGCGATGTCCTTTCGTGGATTGCAAACTGGCTAAAAGACAGGAAACAGAGAGTAGGATTAAATGGGCAATTTTCTCAGTGGAAGGGAGTGGACAGTGGAGTGCCTCAGGGATCTGTATTGCGACCCTTACTGTTCAATATATTTATAAATGATCTGGAAAGAAATACGACGAGTGAGATAATCAAATTTGCAGATGACACAAAATTGTTCAGAGTAGTTAACTCACAAGCAGATTGTGATAAATTGCAGGAAGACCTTGTGAGACTGGAAAATTGGGCATCCAAATGGCAGATGAAATTTAATGTGGATAAGTGCAAGGTGATGCATATAGGGAAAAATAACCCATGCTATAATTACACGATGTTGGGTTCCATATTAGGTGCTACAACCCAAGAAAGAGATCTAGGTGTCATAGTGGATAACACATTGAAATCGTCGGTTCAGTGTGCTGCGGCAGTCAAAAAAACAAACAGAATGTTGGGAATTATTAGAAAAGGAATGATGAATAAAACGGAAAATGTCATAATGCCTCTGTATCGCTCCATGGTGAGACCGCACCTTGAATACTGTGTACAATTCTGGTCGCCGCATCTCAAAAAGATATAATTGCGATGGAGAAGGTACAGAGAAGGGCTACCAAAATGATAAGGGGAATGGAACAACTCCCCTATGAGGAAAGACTAAAGAGGTTAGGACCTTTCAGCTTGGAGAAGAGACGACTGAGGGGGGATATGATAGAGGTGTTTAAAATCATGAGAGGTCTAGAACGGGTAGATGTGAATCGGTTATTTACTCTTTCGGATAGTAGAAAGACTAGGGGACACTCCATGAAGTTAGCATGGGGCACATTTAAAACAAATTGGAGAAAGTTCTTTTTTACTCAACGCACAATTAAACTCTGGAATTTGTTGCCAGAGAATGTGGTTCGTGCAGTTAGTATAGCTGTGTTTAAAAAAGGATTGGATAAGTTCTTGGAGGAGAAGTCCATTACCTGCCATTAAGTTCACTTAGAGAATAGCCACTGCCATTAGCAATGGTTACATGGAATAGACTTAGTTTTTGGGTACTTGCCAGGTTCTTATGGCCTGGATTGGCCACTGTTGGAAACAGGATGCTGGGCTTGATGGACCCTTGGTCTGACCCAGTATGGCATTTTCTTATGTTCTTATGTTCTTAAGTGCTTTGGTACATCTTCTGGCCTTGTGGGTGATGTGAGGGGTAGGCCGATACCACTTCCTCTGGCCCTGAAGGCTGTGCTAATCTTCCTGCACCAGTCTGGTGAAACCCATGTATGGATTAGGAGAGGGAGTGGCAATGCTGCTTTTATACATTTAAAACTAATAAGAGAAAATATTTTATTACTCAATTCATAATTAAACTCTAGAATTTGTTGCCAGAGGATGTGGTGAAAGATGTGTTGCGCTGGAGGTGGACCCTTGGCCTGGCGCAGGATTGGTACTTATTTATTTATTTATTTGCAGTTTTTATATACCGACATTTGTTTAGTAACTTCACATCGGTTTACATAGAACATAAACTTGCAACCGAGCTACAAAACACGAAGTAGGCAACGGAGCTTTACAGATAAAATTAACTTAGGGGAGATAACAAATTAACTATAGGGAGGGTGGAAGGGGATAAAAAGGATATGAAATTAACTGTTGTATGGCCCTCTGGGGGGAGCCAGAGGGCGCCTGCAGCCAGGAGGCGGAGCACACGTAGAGGCAGAGGCTAGTTGGAGCTTCGCCAATAGCAGTCCGGGTTCTCCACGGGTTGAGCCCTTGGTTCTCCGGACCGCCTGGAATTAGGTGGGCCTCTGGGGCTCTCCCTGAGAGGTGAAGGAGAGGTGTGCCCAAGATCAGCAAGGGCTAGACCGGAACCGGAACAAGGGCTAGACCGGAACAAGAAGTACCGGAGACCACTGGAACTGAATAGGGACTGAAGGTCCTCTGGGCAGGATGGGCGGAGCCCATGGGTCTAGCTCATGCTGGGCCGCCAACAGTGCCAAGGCAGGTGGGCCTGATGGTAGCTGGAGATGCGAGGAGAGTGTCCGAGTGGATAGCAAGGGTCAATGCCAAGATATCAGTCCAAGGATAGTCAGCCAAAGCAAAGGTCAAGTTCCGGGTATCAGTCCGAGCGTGGTCAGGAGCAAAGCAGGGGTCAGGTTCCAGGTATCAGTCCGAGTGTGGTCAGATGCAAAGCAGAGGTCAGGTTCCAGGTATCGGTCCAAGCGTGGTCAGAGGCAAAGCAGAGGTCGGGTTCCAGGTATCAGTTCGAGCATGGTCAGATGCAAGCAGAGGTCGGGTTCCAGGTATCTGTCCAAGCTAAGTCAGGTGCAAAGCAGAGGTCAAGATTCGGGTATCGGTCTGAGCAAGATCAGGTGCAAAGCAGAGGTCAAGATCCGGGTATCGGTCCAAGCAAGGTCAGGTACCGGATATCAGTCTGAAGTAGAAACACAACTGAAACGCTGGGTCGCTGGAACGAAGGAGAAGACACAGGAACAAGGAACCATGGGAACACAGGAACAAGGCTGGAACGGCTCAGGAACACGGAAAAACACTTCTAGAAGGCAAAGACACAGAGGAGACACACGGGGCCAACTACCACACACGCAAGTGTGTCGGCCGGTTTCCAAGGGAAGGAGTAGGTGCTGGAGCCCGGCCTTAAACACCAGCTCAGGTGACATCATCAGCTGGCGCCGCGGACCCTTTAAAGGAGCATAGGGTCCGCCGCGAGGACTGGGACGCGTCCTGGGAGGTCGAGGCCCTGGTTGGAGATGCCATCTCGGGCCGCCGGGGATGGCAGCAGCAGGCCGTGACTGCGGGAGAGGGGGTAGCAGGCCACGTTGGCGCATGGGCGAGGTGAGAATGGCCGTCCGCAGGCCAACCACAGACAGAGCGCACAACAAGATATTAGAGTAGCTGCATTTCAAAAAAGGTTTGGTCAAGTTCCTGGAGGAAAAGTCCATAAACCATTATAAAATGGGAGTTGCAGAAATCTACTTCTTATCCCTGGGATAAGCAGCTTGGAATCTTTTTACCCTTTGGGATCCTGCAAGATACTTTTGAGCTGAATTGGCCACAGTTGGAAAGGATAATGGGCTTTATGGACCTTTTCGTCTGACCTAGTATGGCAATTTTAAGTTAATAATTAAATAATAACTTTACAACTTCTCTCCTGTCCTTTGGAAACTTTCATAGAGTGAAGAAACCAGTAATATATATGCAGATGCTGTGAAAATACATTTTCAAACCTCTAAAGCTTAAAATCCAATCATGATCTTGTTTGCATTTAGCATTATACAAATCCAACTATTATTATTAGTACCTGCCATGGTTTGAATGTTGAATGTTGAATGTTGGTGTCTATTTCAAAAGTGCCTTCCATGGGTCCAACTGAAATCATATGGTGCAGTGCATGTGCATAAGCATAAACAGCCAGATAAGCATGATAGGTGGTACTTAAATCATTCAACTGAAAGATTGCTGGGTCCAGTGCTTTGAGGTTCTCTTCACCTGTGCATGGAATGCTATCTTGTCCCATCACCAAATGAGTCAAGTTCTGTTCCTCCCAAAGACACCCAAATGCCTTTTCCCAAAAGAGCTTGGTGAAAGTGCCCCATGGATATGAAAAAGACCAAACATGGTAGAGGAAATTAGAGAAGTGGGGGATGTCATTGGTGGATCCAATGAACACCAAGCTGCCATTGAGCAGTCTCCATGACTCCCTGGTGAACACATGAGGGTTGATGGTAAATGAAGATGAGAAGACCCAGACCTTGGCAGTGATATCCCGGAAAGAAAGAAGTTCCAGTATAGGCTTGAGGTGCATTTCATAGCAGAGGCACACAATCACAGTTGCTGAGGATTGAAGAATCACCTCTGCCACTTTCACCAGCCTGACACTTGGGTAGCGATCATCAATCTTCTCTAGGAAAGCCACACAACCACCATTCTCCACCACCTGCTGCCTTATTTTCTGACTTTTTAGACTGGTAATATCTGCATTGGAATATAATATGCCTACCCATGTCCAGTTGAAGTAGTGGAGCATCTGAGCAATAGCCTGGGGCAGCAGGGTGGCTGCAGGAAAGGTGCGCAGGAAAGATGGGAACTGATGCTTATCACTCAGCATTGGATGAAGTGCTGAGATGCTGACCTGAAAAGAAATATTTCCATCATCTCTCTCCTATATATCAACAGAGGGCATAACACATATAAGTACTTGGATGAGCATGGTCAAAATATTTTAAGGGTTTCCATTTCATCTGAGATTTCCCGGGGTTTTACCTTCATAAATCTATGGACATCTAGCTCCATTTTCCTTAAGAAAAGAAGAAACTGGAAGTACATGAATGCAATGAAGGAATAACAGACTGTGAAGACAAAATGGAATCATATGGTAATCCATTGGCTCTATAACAGAGAAATTTCATACCTGAGGGATCCTGTAAACTCCTAGTATCCTGGCCATGACCTCAGACACTGAAGAGTAGAGCTCCCCGATGATTCCTGCCAAAATCAGTTGTGCCTCACACTTATAATTTGGGAGTGTTCTGTTTCTCCCAGAGAGCAGCAGCAGAGTGTCCTGGAGAGCTACTACCTCTGAAAAACAGGAGTCCATAAATCGGAAGCCCAGGGTGTGGTTTGGCAGCAGTCGTTGGTTCTGGTTAATTTCTTCGATGGCAAACATGATAGCCAATATGTCACGGTAATACCGGATCTGAAATCTGTTGAGAATAAACCAACCTGCTGTCATCATATTATTTTGCTATTTATTCATTTAGTTTAACTTCTATCCTGCCATATTCAGAAAGAATTAAAGTGGTTCCCAAATAACAATAAATCAAATCATCAAACTGTGAGAATCTATGGGCAGTTCTTGTCTCCTGCCAGCAGGGACAATCTGAAGACTATATTTATGTGCGGTGAGGAAAGAACATAAGAACATAAGAACATAAGAACATAATAATATTCCATACTGGGTCAGACCAAGGGTCCATCAAGCCCAGCATCCTGTTTCCAACAGTGGCCAATCCAGGCCATAAAAACCTGGCAAGTACCCAAAAACTAAGTCTATTCCATGTTACTATTGCTAGTAATAGCAGTGGCTATTTTCTAAGTCAACTTAATTAATAGCAGGTAATGGACTTCTCCTCCAAGAACTTATCCAATCCTTTTTTAAACATAGCTATACTAACTGCATTAACCACATCCTCTGGCAACAAATTCCAGAGTTAAATTGTGTGTTGAGTGAAAAAGAACTTTCTCTGATTAGTTTTAAATGTACCACATGCTAACTTCATGGAGTGCCCCCTAGTCTTTCTATTATTCGAAAGAGTAAAAAACCGATTCACATCTACTCGTTCAAGACCTCTCATGATCTTAAAGACCTCTATCATATCCCCCCCTCAGCCGTCTCTTCTCCAAGCTGAAAAGTCCTAACCTCTTTAGTTTTTCCTCATAGGGGAGCTGTTCCATTTCCTTTATCATTTTGGTAGCCCTTCTCTGTACCTTCTCCATTGCAATTATATCTTTTTTGAGATGTGGCAACCAAAATTGTACACAATATTCAAGGTGCGGTCTCACCATGGAGCGATACAGAGGCATTATGACATTTTCCGTTTTATTCACCATTCCCTTTCTAATAATTCCCAACATTCTGTTTGCTTTTTTGACTGCCGCAGCACACTGAACCAACGATTTCAATGTGTTATCCACTATGACGCCTAGATCTCTTTCTTGGGTAGTCGCACCTAATATGGAACCTAACATTGTGTAACTATAGCATGAGTTATTTTTCCCTATATGCATCACCTTGCACTTGTCCACATTAAATTTCATCTGCCATTTGGATGCCCAATTTTCCAGTCTCACAAGGACTTCCTGCACTTTATCACAATCTGCTTGTGATTTAACTACTCTGAACAATTTTGTATCATCTGCAAATTTGATTACCTCACTTGTCGTATTTCTTTCAGATCATTTATAAATATATTAAAAAGTAAGGGTCCCAGTACAGATCCCTGAGGCACTCCACTGCCCACTCCCTTCCACTGAGAAAATTGTCCATTTAATCCTACTCTCTGTTTCCTGTCTTTTAGCCAACTTGCAATCCACGAAAGGACATCGAGTGCAGGAGGTCGTTCAGCGGCGGTCCGGAACCCCCGCTGAACGACCTCCTGCACTCGATCTCCTGCCGGCGCCATTTTCCGTACGAAAACGATTCGCGGCAAGAAATCGCTCCCGGAACCCCGTTGGACTCCCAGGAAACTTTTGGCCAGCTTGGGGGGGCCTCCTGACCCCCACAAGACTTGCCAAAAGTCCAGCGGGGGTCCGGAACGACCTCCTCCGTCGAATCGTTTTTGTCTATGGCCGCCGCCATTTTGCGGCCGCCATTTTGAAAAATGGCGCCGGCTAAAGACAACACAATTCTATTGAGGGGGCCGTTCCGGACCGCCGCCGTTCTGGACCACCGCCGGATCCCCAGGTAATTTAAAGCATTGGGGGGGGGGGGGTTCGGGAGGGGGGGGGATTTAATTTAAAGGGTCGGGGGTGGGTTTTAGGGGGTTTTAGTGTGCCGGTTTTCCTGCCCTCCCCCTTCCCCCTTCCCCCTTCCCCCTTCCCCCGATTTACGATTTTTTAACGATAAATCGGGGGAATTGGTATTGTATCGTGGCCCTAACGATTTTTTGACGATTTAAAATATATCGGACGATATTTTAAATCGTCAAAAAACGATTCACATCCCTAACATCAACACTATCTTCAAGGAAGGTTTCTTTAAGCTCAAAGTCATGAAAAAACTTAAACCTTTACTCCATGCTAATGATTTCCAGGCCACCCTCTTTTCAAAAATGGACTACTATAACAACTCCCTCCTCCTAGGGCTCCCCTTTTCCACCATAAAACCGCTCCAAATGCTACAGAATGAGGTAGCAAGGACCATCTCAAATGCCCGCAAATCTGATCATATTACTCCGATCCTTAAAGACCTTCACTGGCTCCAGATATCCTCACGCATCCACTATAAAACCCTTTCTATCATTCACAAATCTATCTTCAGACACAATTCCAATTGGCTAGATGAGCCGTTCCACCCCACACCTTCTAACCACCCCACCAGAGCAACCAATACAGGTGCCCTCCACGTGCCATCCCTCAAGAAGGCACACCTAACATCCACAAGGGACCGAGGCCTCGCCATTGCTGGTCCTACCCTCTGGAATTCACTACCCACGAACCTCCGTCCTGAGCCTTGCACTTTCAAATTCAGATCCAAATTAAAGACTTGATTCTTTAAACAGGCCTACCCAGATTAGACCCTCCCTCTCTTATTCCTTGCTGCAACAATACTTTACCGGAGCTTTTTCTCCTTTTCTTTATCTTTATAAAATGCTTTTAAACAAGCATTTTATAAAGATAAAGGAGAAAAATAGTTGATAGTTAAGGATGCACCAAGCTAGAAGTTATTAGTAACCTACATAAGCACATTAATGTTAAAATCAAACTGCCTAATTTGTTCCTAACAATCAGGTTCAACTTACACACCTAGTTTATTATTTTAAATTGTTACCATACTATGATGGCACACGAGTAATTTGTAATCTATACCACCCATATTTCTCTTTATCGTGCCCTTCTGTAAACCGTTGTGATGGTTATTTAACTTAACGACGGTATAGAAAATTTTTTTAAATAAATAAATAAATAATGTATAAAGTTAGATCACTTTGTTTACCAGGTTTTGCCATTTATTACATTGTTTACCTATTTATTGCACTTGTTTTTGCACTAGTTTGCTAGCTTCTAGCCATCGCTCTTGTTCCTTCTAGTCCCTCACCCTGTACCTGTTTAATGTAATTTCAACCTGCAGTTATGATGTAAACCGGTATGCTGTACCTACTAATACCAGTATAAAAAGGTTTTAAATAAATAAATAAAACTTGATTATCAGTTCATTAATAAAGTTTTACGTAATTTATTGATTATGCATTGACTAGCTTATTCGTTACTGAAGATTTATTGATGATTAACATTCAGTAACTCAATGCAAGATTAAAGGTTAACTGTTTAGGGGTCCATGTATAAAGTACATTGTATTTAATGCCTGTGCCGACATGGGCTAAGATGTCTTTAATGCAAGAGTTGTGTAATGTGCATTTACTAACATTGCCAAAAACAATTGCATTAAAAATAACATGAATTGTCTTTTTTAGCATGGGCACCTAATTTAATTATGCAAGTACTTTTTAGTGAGCTCATTGATCATGACCATATTATTTACAATGGTGTGGTAAATTTACCTTGACCATGTTGCCACATCAATTGAATTGCACCTCTGGAGAGATAGTTAAATGGTAGAAGAGCAAGCAGGCCAGTGTGCTAGCATTTAACAAGGGGCAGCAGTAATGGGCCTAGACCTTCCGTCCCTGCAGCCACCAAACCCATCCATATGAATAGTTTGAAAAACATAAAATGATGTGCATACTTCTCTCTCTGACCCCCCCTCCCCCCCAACTCCAGCAATGTCTCTGCGCTATGCAGGTATAAGGGCTTACGGTGTGCAAAAATGCATGGACTGTGAGCAATTTTCAGAAAATTCGCTTTTAATTAATTTGCATTTATAAGCTACTTATCAAATTCCGAGATACACTTCAAGTGGAAAACATAAGCAATATCAACTATTCATGTCTTTAATTTTTGAGCAGTTTTTGGCTGTCAGTTAATTTGGGGGGATTTTATATTTTCATTTACATTCCTACAGATTCCTTTCAGAAAACAGTGAGCTCTATTTGCTAATAGCACATTCTGTATCCTGAAATGAGTAAAAACATTTTTTTAGGGTTCTCAGGGCACATCTCTATATCAGCAAGCAGTATCTATTATGATGAGATTGTTTTTCACTTAATGTTATTTCCCTGTACAGTTAAAGCATGCCAATATTAAATCTTTTTTTTTAAGAAGCCTAGCTTAAATCCTACTTATTTAACCAACTAGTGTCCAATCTCCTTGCTTATTGTGTAAATGATTGAATGGAGCTGCTTTAAATCAGCTAAATGATGTTTTGAATGATCATGCACTTCGCAACCAATTTCAGTTTGGTTTCCGTACTGGAGTCCTACCCACATTTTAGATGTCTTAATGTAGGAGCGAAATGAAAATGAATGTCTTTCAGGAAGTTCTTGGCACCTAGCTAGATCTGTGAATCTCAGCCCCTCTGCTATCATCTACTTATGTATGTCTAGTAGTGCTTTAAAAATGAGAAAGACTAGAAGTAGTAGAAGTAGTAATATTAGCATTAGTTTAGGAGGACTGATTTCAAACCAACATACTTAGGTTAAAAGTGATCGTCCTGCATGAATTGCTTATCTGAAAACTGCTTTTCCCCAATTCAGCTAAAAGTATGTGCAATATTCTATAATGTGTGTAGTGATATCCACATTTAGGGGAGACATCCACGATACTGTGTTTTTGGAAAATAATAAACACAGATGTATCTTGAAGCCTACACAGGTTATCTTCTATTACAGATCTAGCTACACCAAAAATAGGTTTCATTTGAGATGTATATTGCAAGCAAAAAAAAAAAAATGGATAGGCAATGTGATAATCTAGGAATGTTACTTGGAAGAAATTCTAAATCATTGTTTCCCAAACCTCTCCTGGAGGCACAGCTAGCCAGTCAGGTTTTCAGGATCTCCATAATGAAAATGCATGGTATAGATTTGCATAGGTTGCAGATCCAGGGTATATAAATCTATCTCAGGGACATTCATTGTGGCAATCCTTGAAATCTGACTGGCTAAGTGTGCTTCCAGGACAGGGCTTGGAAACACTGTTCTAAATCACGCTCATTGTATTATTTGGTTGTGCCAAATGTTGGCATATCTGGTGACATAAACACAACCAATCTAAACATCATCTGAAGATATTAATATGCTGCTTGACTCTGTGACCTGGTTTATTACAAAGTCTCTTTCCTGGTTAGCAGTCAAACTAAAAATATTAATTTCTAATTTGTGGGGCCTTACCCCTCACAGTGTGCTGGCTTGGGGGTCTCTCTGAAGTCAAGGATTGGGAAAACCACCCTAGAATAAGCCAAAGCAATCACTCCAAGGATGAAGTCTCCATCCATGGTGAAAGGGGTCATCTTCTGGAGCTCCAGCTTGCATCCTGGGATTGTGGCTTTTCCCATGGCAGCAGTAAGTAGCAGAAGATTCAGCCAATCAGAAGGTCTCATTTCCTTGTCCTCATTCACAAAGCTCCTGGTATCATTACGGGAAGCACAAAGAATAGAAAAGTAAAGGGAAAGGAGCAAATTAAGCAAACTGATGCATACACAGACAGAAATCAAGCAAACAACATGAAATCCAATGAGAAGAGATATGGAAAAACTCAAAAATAATATGAAGAACATGAAGTGAAGCAAGAGAGAAGTGACGATGAAATAGTTATAGAAGGATCCAGCACAGAGATCGGGATCTGGAGAATAAAAACCCAGGAAAGAAGAAGAGAAAGGTACAATAAACATGGTTTGCAATGTGGAGAGAAGAGGATTCTAAAAACGTTCTCACCTGCGAATAACTGTGCAATGCATCTGTGTTTGGAGGCAGTGAGTTTATATCTTCTCTGCCTGGGGGTTGTTTCACTGACCCTGCAGTGGTGCAGCTACAAATAAACAAGATGGCACTCAGGTGCATTCCTACACTCATTACATGATGAGTAGGTATGTGATTTATATTAACGAGTCCTATTGATAATCACAGCCTGACATGTCCTCTGGGATGTATGGGAGGAAACACACAAATTTGTTCTAATTTCAGGTTCTATATTTTTTTCTTGTCATTTTAGAAATAGAAAAGTAACTCTTTGTCTTCAACAAGGAATAAGTCCACCACACTGATATATGGAAAGAGTTCAATGGGATAGTTGGAGATACTGAGGATCTAGAGAATTAGGACTTGATTTTCAATGCAACTTACACACATGTTTTATGCATGTCAGTGGCATTTTTGAAATCTATCAGAGGTGTGTGTATTGGGCTGTTAGCCACATACTTACTTCTGCTCTTCATGAGGTGCAAGTCTGCATAAATCTCTGTTTAGACCCAGAAAACAAAGTGGAAGCCGATCCAGTTGGCTGTGTTAGAGTAAAAACAATAGGAATCGGATGATCAAACATAATAAAGGGCTTCGTTTGATCATCCGATTCCTATTGTTTTTACTCTAAGTCTCTGTTTAGGCATAAAACAACTGAGTGAAGGGTCTGAGTCAACTGTGGGGAGTGCAGGTTGAAGAACCAGAGGGATCTGGATGACCTCGAGAAAAGACTGGGCAAACTTGTGGACTAATTGGTAAAACTGGGAATGTCTTTCACATGAGCATGTTTTAAAATCCGCCTACCTGAGTGTGTTAAAGCCATCAAAATCCTAAGGAAGATACGCAAACTACGTTTGTTCGACCAACTACTTAAAATTAGGAGCACAGATATGCACAGTAGGGGGCAGATTTTCAAAAGCTTCGCGCGTAACCTGAGAAAATCTACCCCTGCGCGCGCCGAGCCTATTTTGCATAGGCTCGGTGGCTCGCGCAAGCCCCAGGACACGCGTATGTCCCGGGTCTTGCAAAAAGGGGCGGGATGTGGGCGGTCCGGGAGGTGGGGTGGGGGTGTGGCCAGAGCCTCTAGGCACAGCGGCCATTTGCCACTGTGCCCGGGATCGCGGGCCGGCCGTTGGCCGGTACGTGTAAGCTACGCCTGCCGGTAGGCAGGCGCAACTTACCCAACAAAGGTAAGGGGGGGTTCTAGGTAGGGCTGGGGGGGGGGCGGGTTATGTAGAGGAAGGGAGGGGAAGGTGGGGAAAGGTGGGGGGAGGCGGAAGGAAAGTTCCCTCCGAGGCCGCTCCGATTTCGGAGCGGCCTTGGAGGGAATGGAGGAAGGCTGTGTGGCTCAGCGCACACGTTGCACAATTGTGCACCCCCTTGCATGCGCTGACCCTAGATTTGTTTGCACCGGGTTGCACGAACAAATCTACGCCCACGCGCACCTTTTAAAATTTGGCCCCTAGGTGTATTTTAAATCACATGTGCACAACTGTGTGCATTATTTAAAATTTCAGCATATATCCACTTGCATGCCCATATGCATGCACGTTCATTTTAAAGTTACCATCTTAATGTGTTTTAACATACAATTAAAATATTTGGTGTGCACTAGAATGAATGTCATATAATGAAACAAACAAGACAAAATGAAGCAAATGCAAATTTGTTGGTTGGTTTTTGGTGTTCACAGAGAACAACTTGAACAATCCAATGTTCATCTAATGCCTATAGCAAATTTATATATATACAAAAAAACACTCAAAGGAGTGGGACAAAAGCCATATAGGATTAGATAAAACACTATACACTTTATAACTTATAATTCTTTATTAAACATAGAAATGACGGCAGAAGAAGACCAAACGGCCCATCCAGTCTGCCCAGCAAGCCACGCAGTTCATCCATTTATTTATTTATTTATTTCCCACCCTTTTTCTCCCTCCCACCCATCACTATTGGCTTCCAGCACCCTCCGGCCCCAACTCCCTTCCACCCCTCCACCATGCAGAGAGCAGCGCCGTATCCGCATCCCAGCGAACATCCAGCTCAATCAGGGGTAGCAACTGCCGCAACAAGCAGGCCACACCCCTGCCCCATACTCTTACCCACCCCTGTTTTGTTTGTTTGTTTCTTGTTTTTTTGTTTTTTTTTGGAGATGGCAGCCCTCCGTGAAGGCGGAACACCAACCACTGGCCACTGGCATCCCGCTCCGTGAATGCCTCTGTGGCTAACAAGCACCTCTATCCCAACCCTCCTTCCAAAAACATTTTAAAACACATATAGCATTAATAATGCTATATGTGTGATACATTTTAAAACAATGTATCACACATATAGCATTATTAATGATATACCTTGTAATTAAACAATGATTAGCCTAAATGGTTACATAAAATGGCTAATCTAAAATACAATTCATCAATTCTATCATTCCTTACAAAATATTGTATTGTAAAGTCCCAATTCTGAAAAATGATGTTCCTACAAATTTGCTATTATTGATGTCCCATTCTGAAAAGATGTTCCTTCAACTATATTGTTGTAACTATCTCAAAAGAAGCTCCTTAGAGTATGTTGATGTGAGATCCCAATTCTGAAAAAAATGATGTTTCTTTGGGTATGCTGTTATGAAAATCCCTATATATAAATATATATAGGAAATGTACAATGCAGTCGCACATGAAATCATTTATCTATGGGATCTCCACAATGATTATGCAGCTGCTGAGTTCCTTGAGGCAATATGGCCATGATTCAACATGGTTGACATTTGAGATTGGAAAATTGTGACACGATAGAGGGCCTTTCAAACAAGAGAAAGAAAGATGAAATACCAGAAGGTGGATTTTACAACACTCGCAAAAGCTGAGTCACCTGAACGGCTGACATTGAAAATGGAGAAGAATGCATGGCTCCAGTCCAGTTTAACTAATCCAATGACATTATCCAAGTCAAGCTCTCTTCCTCCTAGTGTGTACTGGTGTAATCCCTGGCCGGGTTGTCCTGTACTGAGGCCGAGGAACACATCTTAATTCTGATATTTACTGCTCAGTTTTCAAAAGATGTCAATTCACTCTGAATGTCCAGAAATCCCTGTGGCAGGGGAGATTAAACCCTATGCTCTAATGCACTGCTTAACACTATGTCATCATTCGAGTTCCTGGTAAATAGCATTGATGATCTCAAGTATGTAAACCACAACAATAATCAGCCTGGTACCTAGTATTGCTTCCAACTCAATTTTACTGATAATTTGGTAGAACTGAATGAAAAGTTCTTTACAGCTGTTGATGTTACCATCTAATTCATTTACAATCTGAAGTTCTAAATAGATTTATGACCTTGAACTTCCAGCAAATGTCTTTAGATGAATGAAGCCAATCCAGTTCATAATTGAATGCCTTCTCCTTGCCAAGCTATAAAGTTGAGGTTCTTCTCATTGTGAAATAAGCAGAAAGTTAATGTTTTCTCCCAGACACTTATGAAACCCCAAACTCCCATTCTTTTATTTTTTAACTCTTTATTTGCAACTTTCCAAAACAACACTTTGAATTAGAAAGACAAGTGACAAATCAGACATTACAGATAAGCAGCTACATATTCAGTACAAGAGAAAAAAAAAGGCAAACTTCCTACTCCCCCGCCACCCCCAATATGGTCCTCATGTGTCTTGATATCTGTCTGACTGATTATTTAAAGAGAAAGTAAGTTTCTCCATTAGAGCCATATCCAACATCTTGGATTCCCAGCATGAGATAGCAGGAGAGCTTTTCCACTGGTGATCCACAGTCAAACGCAGAGCATGTAATTGATGGCCCACCAACTTTCTACAGCCTCTCATCTTCCATCTATTAGACCATCTACTCATCAAAAAGAGAGCCAAATGCACCCGCACCCTTTGTCCACAGATATCGTAAATACAATCAGCCACCCGACTCCAGCATGCGTGAACATCCAGACACTCCCACCACATGGGAGTGTCTGGATGGACTGCAGCCCCATCATACAGGCTGCAGTGGCTCCAGCTTGCTTGCTGGCCACATGCATGTCCGGGGTGGCTATTAAGCAGCTGTTGGGTTTGTATTCTGGTCCCATAGTATTGTGAGGACTTTATAACTTAGCAGTGCTGGGAGCGGGACTCGTTGGATATTTCCTTGCTTATGATGCAGTGAACCAGTGGCTCGACTACAGGTCTGACAGGCACACAGCCACTCTTTCAAAAGACTATGCTGGGGGAGGGGTAGAATTTTATGATAAACTGTTGTCCCGCAACAGGACTTTACATAAACTTATGGGTAAATAAGGAGAGGAGACATATGCACCCAGTGGCAACCTTTTCCCAAGGTACTGGTTCCGATTAAAACATGCTCCATATACTTCCAGAAGAGACCTAGTTGTAAATATTTTGAAATTGCACCAGACCTAGGAAATGAATGAGTGAGTGTTAAACCCATAAGTGACATGATACAATTAAACTTAATCTTTGTCTCCCATGCAAACTTTTTTCTGTCACTCTCTGTTCACCCCCAATAACGTTGCATCAAAGATAACAGAGCTCATGTGATCTCTGCATCACTGGAATTCTCTCCCGCCAGATCTCCGCCAGGAACATTGTCACATCACATTCAGAAAAAAATTAAAAACATGGCTGTTCGCCCAAGCATATCCCTGAAGAAGCCTCATGGTCACCCACATGGTCCTACACTCCACGGTTGCGTCCTCTTTCCGCCACACAAAGGAACTGTTTTTTCTGCTAACTGCGCTTTCATATAACTTGCCTAATCGACTACACTGTGTAAATTGTATATAATTCTTATCATGTAAGCAATTACTCTCTGCTTACATGCTCTGCTCTCCAGTTAGAAATTGTTAACCTATCTTTTTTTTCTAACAGCCCAGTTCCACACTCCCTGTTGTAATGTAACTTTTGCTTTCAATGTTAACTGGTTTCCCCCCTTGTTTATTGTAAACCGGTACGATAAGGCCTGGTCTTGAGCATCGGTATATTAAAAGAATTTAAATAAAAATAAAATAAATTTAAATGTGGTAAAAGGTGCCAGTAAGTCCACACCCCCTCCAACAAGCTGGACTGACATTGTTAAACATGGCGTAAAAAGCTGGAGTACGATACAGCCTGTTCAGCAATTTATATTGCAACTCCTGCCCCTTAGAACAGATAGTGATTTGTCTGGATCGTTTCAAATTGGATTTCCGATCCAAACTATTGAAAGCAGCACCCATATCCTTCTTCCATAACTGAATGAGCTGGGATGTAGTGGCTTTTTCACAGAGAGCAGCCCAAATTGATTTATATAAGACAGCTATAAGATGTTTTGCTTTTCATCTACAACTAAGTGTACCTTCGATATCCGTACACTCCTCAACCCCCAGGTAGTCCCTAATTATCATTGAGACATGCTTGCATAAACAAAAGAATAAACATCGGGTCATAGTCAGCACATGAAATTCCTCAACCAGTTCCATGAATGGTTTAATGTGGCCATCATCAGCCAATTGTCCTAAGAATCGCAAACACCTCGCTGCTCAAGTAGCTATATCAGGATAAAATGTATCTAAGAACAGATGTGGGTCATAGACTAATGATTTATTTATTTAGTACTTTTATATACTGTTGTTCTGTATTCTATCACAATGGTTTACATAAAATTTAATTAAAAATATAAGAATACAATGAAATAGAAAATAAAACAACAGAAAATACAAATAAAAATTAAAAGTACAATAAAAATATCAAAAATTAAAAATATAATAAAAATATCAAATTGAAACAGGTGCAGTGCCTAATAAAATTAAAATAAAAAGATTAAAAAAAAACCCATACAAAAACAGTTAGCACTCTGCGGGCAAAGCGAGCGACATACCGCCCTCCATATTTTAAGTGTGTGTACAATTATAAGATTCCCACGTACCACCCGCCTGTAAGAGTGCGATGTTGTCAGCATATGCAACAGAGACTCTAGACTGCAACCTCTTGCCCCCTCCTCTTCCATTGATAGTCAGGCATGAACAGTGTCTGTCCCAAGCCAGACATGTAGACAAGACAACCTGCAGGCCCAGTTGTACCACTGAAAGTTGGGGAGCCCCAGCCTCTCGAGGCTTTACAAAAACACTGTACTTCAATCTAGGTGGCTTCCCTTGCAAGATACAACTTGAAAGTCTGTAGAGCCCGCATAGGTACATCGCATGGCAAATGCATAAAAGGATAAATCAATCTTAGCAAAATCGCCATCTTAATCAGATTAACCTTCACTAAAAGAGATTTAGATAAAGAAGACCATTTTGTCAGATCCACTCCGATTTTTTTAATGATTGGAACATAATTATCCCTGTATAAACCAGTTCGTAGTCAGAGAGGTACATGTGATTATTGTATTATTTCATTTGTTGTAAATAACTTTAAGTTAAACTTTTATTTCAGGAAGTCGGCATACAGTATAAGACTAACAAAACATGAAATAGCAAAGCAGGCTTCCTTGGGCTGGGCAAAAGGATACCGAGCCTTTCATCTCTGGGACTGCCTGGTTCATATTGGAACAAGGATAGAAAAAGTTTCACCTGTAGGGCTGGATGGTTTATAGGATGGACATAGATACAGAGCACGTCAACTCTGGAACCGGAAAACTCAAGGATTTGGCACAAGAATGTTCAGCAGGTCATCTCTAGGAAGGTGCACACTGAAATCTTTTGTTTGTACCATTTCAGCCAAATGGCCTTTAATTTGGGGAGGGGGCTTTCTTTCATTATTTTTGTTTCATTTGTTGTGGGAAATAGTGTGCACTATTTAATAGTGTGTGTGAATGTAATCCACTTTACAGTGCTGAATAGTGGAAGATACATAGAAAGAAAGAAAGAAAATGAATTCATATCTCTGGCTACCTTTAGTACTGATTGAGCCAAGAGATTGGCACAGGGATAGAGGAACCTTTCACATCTAGCACTAAACTGTTTAAGGAACAGGCACAGAGTACAAAGTCTGTCATCTCCAGGATTAGAGAACTCATGGGATTGGCACAATGATACAGAACCTTTCACCTTCAGGACTGGATGGGTCAGAGTATGGGCACGTGTATAGAAATCCAGCCGTTTCTCAGCTTGAGACCCCCTCCCCCCTTCTCCATATGCCAGGGCTAATTCAGCCCTGCTTGTTGACAGAGAAAAACATGTTGGCTTATCACAAACAGTGTTCTCAATGGACAGCAGAATGCATTAGCAAATGTTTAATACCCATCTGCCTCCCTGCAAAGTCAACTACCTAGCTAAGTAGTTCACAAGGAAGTACTCGTGCAGGAATTCCTGTGCTTGCTCAGTAGATTGTAAAAGCTCTAATGAACTTAAGAACATTGTCTGTTTAGTGCCGTCAGATGATGACACCCATGTTTCATGGCTTACTCGTCCTGATGTCTTCGGAGAACACCATTGACGGTAAGGTAATATTCTTTTTTCTATTACCTGCCTTTTCCATGTAACGGGGGTGGGGGTGGAGCTTGGAGAATGAATCATCAAATACAAAGCATCTGGTATCCTTGCAAAATTAAACCTACATAAATCAAGTTAATTCATTTAATTAAAATTACAACATACACAAATATCTTTCTCTTAATAGCACTCACTGAAATTAATTTGTTTACACATTACATTCATTCATTCATTCATTCATTCACATTAATTGCAAGATAACTAGAAACAGAAACAAGATGGCAGTAAAAGACCATATGGCCCATCTAGTCTGCCTATCTGTCCAATTTTCAATTCCCATCACTCCCTCAGAGATCCCCTGTATTTATCCCATGCTTCCTTGAATTCAGACACTGTTTTTGTCTCCATTATTTTCACTTGGAGGCCATTCCATGCATCCACCACACTCTCTTATTATTATTATTATTATTATTATTATTATTATTAAAAATGTATTACCCACTAGCTCCAAAACTATGAAGAAACTATAATAAACTATTGAAAATCCCTACCTTGTCTGTGCAAAAAAATTAAATATACTAGTGTTTCCCAGTCTTGTCAAGCCCAAGGAACACCCACACTGACAAAAAAAAAAAAGAAACCCTGCGAACATTCATTCAAAGAGAAAAGTATGTAATATCTCATCAGAAAACCTCTTGTGGTGAGTGTGGGGAATTAATTATACTTAGCTTTATGTTAATGTTGCTATCACTATGTACTGTTGACATTCTACATTCACTGCATTTCACTGCGTTCTCTTTTTCCAACTGCAAAATGAGTTTTGCCTCCCAGTCACTGGCTGCCTGAAATTCATTAATATGGAGGTCAATATTCAAAGCCATGTAGAGGGATAACTTACAAGTCATTCATCTGAACTGCAAGATTTGGACTATTCAGCCTCTTCCGGTAAATTTTAAGTGGATTAGTCATTGTCCAGCTATGATTTAGCTGAATAAAAGGGAGACGTTCCAGACTGGGACAAAGTTATTCAGCTAACTTAGCTGAATTTCAGTTATATCTGGCTAAGTTAGACTGATAACCTTAGGCCTGCACTGCAGCAGGTCTAAAGGTTTCCTGCTATGAGTGACCAGTTAACTAGTGTTAATCTGGTTTAACTGGATATCTTCAGGAGATACCCGTTTAAGAAGCACTGTCCCAATGTGAAAAAGAAATAATAGGGCATGCTGCCCTCTTTTCTCCGTTCCCCAACCTAATGCAATATATGGTCTTGCCGGACCATGCTCCCACCCCCCTAAACCCCTCCTATGTTAGTTTAGACATTGCGAACTGTAGGTCAGGCCTCCTCAACACCACCCCATCTTGTTTGCCATAAACATCCTGAAAATCATTCCCTCCTTTCAGACCTTCCCCCTTCCCCCTCCCTGAGAACCAATAGGCCCAGCTGCACTCTCACCCTCCTGGACACACCCATCCTGCTCTCTATACCCAAAAAGATCTCTGCCCGGTGCGAGGATTAAACTCACCTGCTCCAGGCCACTCCAGTGTAATACAGCTTAGCAAGTTTGCTTCTAGTGCTGCCTCTGTGTATAGTTACAATTCTTCCTCTTTGGGTATAGATGAACATATTTATTCTTATGCTCAGCCCATCACCATATTTCCAACCCCTCCCCCAGCACCAACCTCTATATCAGTCACAAGTCTGATGATAAACTGTTAAACTTCTGGCCTCCACCTCCTTCACTGATGGATCGTTTTAGAACTCATCATCTTTCTTTATATTCATATAAGACCAGCACTAAATCACACAGCTACCAAAGCTAATGAAAGCATTATCCAAAATATCCTGGATCTCCATGCTCTTTCAAGTTTCTTTTTTAAACATGGTTACTCCATGCAAATCACTCCTAAGACTTCAAAGGCCAATTGTAGCGGAACCACTGCTGTTAGGGTTATAACCACTTCTCTGTGCAGGTTCCATCAAATTGTTCTTCGAAACCAAATGCAATTTTGTCTCTGCTGTTTAGTTCAGAGCCCTACCTCCATGGAGGATACTTTTTACAGTACTAGATGAAAAGGGTTCTGTGTTCCCATGCATAATCTACTGAACTATCCTGTCCTAGAGGTGAAAGGTTTGGTAACCCTGTTTCTGGATGTTTTACTTAGATTTTACTTATGTGCTGTATTTTTTCCTACTAATTGTTCCTTGGTGTTCATCTCTGGTCTTATGAGAATAATATAACACTTTGGAAGAAAGATTAGGAAGAGTAACCCTGCACCAGAGGACAAGATTGTGAAGATCTCCACTGCAACCATATACTTCCCCTGAGTGCTGAGGTATGCGGGAATAAAAGACAGCCAGACGCTCACAAAGACCAGCATGCTGAAGGTGATAAACTTGGCCTCATTGAAGCTGTCAGGTAATGTCCTAGCCAGGAAGGCCACAATGAAGCTAATGATGGCCAGGAAGCCCATATATCCCAGCATACAGTAGAAGAGTATTGTCAACCCATCATTGCACTCAACGATTATCTTCCCACTTTCAGATCTGGTGTTGTTCTCAGGAAAGGAAGGGTAGCTAGCAATCCAAACTGTGCAGATAAGCAGTTGGATGAGGGAGCAGAAAATAAGGATAAGGTTAGGAATCTTTGGCCCAACCCATTTTCGGAGCTGATTCCGAGGGTTGACAGCCTTGAATGCAATGATCACCGTAACGGTTTTTGCCAATATGCAAGACACACTGACAGTGAAGATGAATCCAAAAGCAGGTTGGCGGATCTTGCAAGTGAGCTTTATGGGAAATCCAACAAATGTTAAAGAACAGAGGAAGCAGAGTGTGAGGCTGCCGAGGAGAAGATAGCTGAGGCCCCGATTATTGGCTCTGACAATCGGCGTTTCCTGGAAGAGGTAGAAGATGAAGAGGATAAGGATGGTGATCAAAGACAACATGACAGCAATAGCTGCCAAAGCTGCTCCCAAGGGTTCATGGAAGGACAAAAATTCAATGACTTTTGGAAGGCACTTTTCTCTACTCTCATTGGGCCATTGATTTTCTGGACACTTCCAACACTCAGTTGTATCTGAAAGAAAGGAAAACCCCCAGTTACAAGCCCAGGCCATGGACACAATCTGTCAATCTATGTAATATCTTTACAAATCTCTTAGAGAGTTATTATGAAAGGCTCTTTTGAGCATAAAATACAGTTTTCTGCATATAAATATATCTTTGGAAAGAGCCCTGAGGAGTATGCACATAAAAGAATGCATGGAACACCATTTCACTGAAACTTTTACATTCATTTTTTATTGGTGTTCTAGGGGTACATTTTGGGAGGAGTCAAGATTTTTATGCATACTTTTGATTTTCTAAATATACATGTAAATCCACATACACAACGTTATCCTTGCTCTCAAACAGGTAAAAATTTGTGCTATGCTGCATGAGGGTTCTTTGTGCACCAATGAATCTTTAAATTGGATTTAGGTGCATAAAAAGTATCCACAGATTTTAGCCTATGCAGGCTGTTTGAAAATTTCCCTCCCCATGTCCAATATGAATTGTAATATCATGCCTAGAAGCCACACAAATATTACTTAACCTTAAAATCAAGATTTTAATGCCATTAAATTGTAAACATTGCCTTGTAACTCAGGATTTCATTCACTATTCGTATCAAAGTTATTAAGATATATTTTTTTAAAGTATATAAAAGTTATCCTGAGATATTTTCTTGTACAAATACCAAAATGATGAGTCCTTCCATCATATCAGCATATTTCTTATGTTGGGTTAATAAAAGAATCCCAGCCTGCGGAGATGCCCTATTATACAATAATGGACCATAGAAGCTGAGTTGTAGAAATATGAATCAGATTAATAAAGAAAATTGAGAACTAAATGCCCAGTGTAATCTCTTTGTTGTGAACCTGCCCGCAACAAGCATGGGCAGGCCCCCTACCTTCGCAGCCAGTCGGGCCATTGATGCCCTCTTCAGTGCGGCGCTCCGCCGCCATCCTCCGTGGCATGGAGGCCGCATTCTTCTCTTACCCTGTGCGGCAGGGCCGAGCCTCCAGGAGCCCTCCCAAGTGGCTGGGACCGCTGCTGCCACTTCTGTTCTCTCCCTCGTGGCTGGGATCGCCGTTGCTGCTCCCAGTAGGTAGGAAGCCATCCTTGCCGCTGTTGGGGTCTTCAGCCAGCAGGGAAGCCATCCCTGCCGGTGCCTGCAGCCTTCCTGCTATTCCTGCATCCTCTCTTCCTTCTTCGCGGCATGGAGCCGCTTCTGCTGCCTGCCTTGCTCCGTCCTGGGCCCTCCATGTGGCATATGCCACCGACCTGCTTCCTGCTCTTCTTCCTGGATTCCCCTAGGCACGGACTTCCGCCTCTCTTTTCCTTTTAGAGGGCCAGCCAGGTGTGGCCCCTACAAGCTCCTCCCCGGGCGTAGTCCTCATCAGCCCTACAAAAGGGCTCAGTGTTCAGTCCAGCTTTGCCTTCACAAGGAGTTAAATGCTCCTGATGTTCCTGTCCTTTGCTCAAGGAGTCCTCGCTGTTTCATCGCTTCTTCAAGGTCCTGTGTTCTTTGTTGGAGCTCCTTGTCTTGTCCTAATGTCCACAGTCAGTCTTGATGTCCTTCTTCCAGTTCCTGTAGTCCGTGATCCAGTCCAGATATCCGTCTTCCATTCCTGATGTCCGTGATCCATTCCAGATGTCCGTCTTCCATTCCTGGTGTCTGTAATCCAGTCCAGATGTCCTCCTTCCGTTCCTGATGTCCTGAACCCCTGGTTCCTCGTCGCCACCTTTCCTGGCGTGCCATGTCATGGTCCGCGACCAGCCCCACGGGCAGGCTGAGTAGGGCGCCTCGTGGTACAATGCCTTCTTCACTACCACAGTTCAAGTCTCCGGGAGACTTCTGCCTGAATCGTTGTCCCTGGTCTACGGAGTTCCTTGCACCTACTCCATCCTTGCCAAAGACTCTGCTAGAACCTGTGCTGTTCCAGCGTGGTCTGCGACCAGCCACTGGAGGCTGTGTAGGGTGCCCCGGTGCAGGCCTCTACAATTTCTAAGACATGTTCCTCTCGGTCGCTCCACTATTCTCGTCTGGAGTCTACGTCGGTTCCAGTGTGGTCCACGACCAGCCCCGCGGGTGGGCTGTGTAGGGCGTGCTGTGTCACAGTCTCATCCCAGCTCTCACTCCTGACTCCTTGTCTTCAGAACCTCACTCCTGAGTCTTTGTCCAAGTGTCTTTGCCTGAGTCTTCATCTGAGCCTTCCCTGTTCCAAGGTCTTCGTTTGCCCCTGGCCTCCGTCCAGCCTGCTACTTCTTGCCGTTACCTAGCAGCAGGTCCGAAAGGGTTTGGAACGGTTGGAGGACTGTTCAAAAGACCACCATTGCATTGTTGGTCTTCCCGAAGTGTGCAGGTCCGATGGAGGGTCAGTACCTTCAGTCATCCTTGTCTTCAGTCCAGCCTTGCTCCGGATTCTATCACCTGTCTTCAGTCTAGCCTTGCTCCTGTCCAGCCCACGCTCAGGCATGCCTCGCCTGCCTCAGCACCTCTTCAGAGTTCCTCTGGGGTCGAGCCATGGTCTAAGAACACACAATTCCCTGGAAAGCGGAACCGCTCTCCTAGCGCTTCCTAACACTCTTTCAACATTTCTGATTCTGGATCTCCTGATGGTTAGAACTACTTATGGATGGGGTCTGTTCAGAAACAGAGAGACTTGGGTTTTGATGAGCAATTAGGATCACCAACAAGATTCATGTTGTAAACTACTAGGGAAGAAACCCAATTCTACAATGTCATTGGAGACAGGTTCTTTTCACGTTGTAATGATAGAACTTCCATTTTTAATCCTTTCTTATAGAAATTGGAACTGCAATTCCTAGCATGCAATGGTCATAAATGAGGAATGGATCATGGACAAACTTAGCTATTATGGAACCCAAATGAATCAGCCAAACTTATTCATGTCAAGTCCGGGAAGTGGTGCATCATAGTCTTGGTAAATTAAAGCCTTAGCATGTTAGAAATTCACATTATCGCACAGAAGGACAAGAAGTGGTTCACCTGTTTCATTGGCAATTTTTCCAGTGGAGCAAGGGACACAATCAAAACAGCAGGTGGGCTGTCCCATTCTGGAAGATTTCCTGTATCCAGCAGGGCAGCTCTCACTGCAGACAGAGTGAGGGGTCTGTGGATTATAAAATGATTAAAACAATATAATATAATATAATACCAACTAATTCTCATACCTTCAACCAAACGTTATCCAGCCAGTTCTACTCCTTTTCCATGTAAATATATATAGCTAATGTTATAGCTAATGTAAATATCTATATCTAATGTTATCCTATCCTTTTTTTTTTCTCTTCTCCCAGTTCTATCACCCTTGTTATTTGTAACTGCTTCCTTCCATACTAATAGGTTACTCAATTGTTCATTGTACACCCCTGTTATATGTAAACCGGCATGATGTGATTGTATCATGAATGCCGGTATATAAAAATCTTAAATAAATAAAATAAATAAATAATATCATGGTCATTATCTGCTGCTAGGGTCAGCTTTTGGGGTGTGCCACTTTTACTGTTGTTCAGGGTGCTACAAGGGGGACGGACGGACTGGTAAATCCCGCCAATGCAGCTGAAAAAGAGCTGACACTCTCTTTCCTGATTCTGCCCACAGTGCAGAGGATTTGCTAAAGCCCCATGGTCAGAGCAGTTGCTCGCCTGCTTAGCCTATGAGCAGATAGTGCCAGCTTCCTTCCTGCCACTTCTGCTCCCTCTCCCTAAATGGACCATGCTTCAGAGATGAAAATAAGCTGTTCTGATCCCATCACACAGGAGGTCTGGTGCTCCTGACATTCTCCTCTTAGAAGCAGCTCCTTTCCTTCATGTGCAGTTTGGTTGAAACAGTGCATCTGCACAGAAGAGAGAACAGCTGTTGACAAGATGAGGCTAGAAGCTCCGGCCATTGGTTCTGTTCTCTTGCCTGTTGGGCTGTGAAGAAATGAAGACAGGGAGGAAGTGAAGGTAAAACGAGGAAGGGAAGAGAGAAAAGGGAGAAGAATAGAAGGTCATGGGGTTGAAAGGTGAAAGTTAGGAGGGGAAGTATAGAAGCAGAGGATGAAAATTTGCAGTTTGAAAGGTTAAGGAGATATGGGAAAGGTGAGGGAGGGAAGTGCAGATTGTGATGGGGGTTGGAAAGTGATGGAGGAGGTTAAAGGTTAAAATGTATTTACTGTCTTTACTGTAGCACTAGGTGAGATGTTTGGGAGGGGGAATGTGGAAGTTGAAGTGTTGGAAGATGATGGGTGTTGGATGGAAGATAAGGGAGAGAGTAAGATAGCAGGTGATAGGTGGAAGGTGAGGGTACAGAGTATGTAAGATGAACTGTTGGAACATGAGGATGGGGATAGGATGGGAACTTGTATAGTCATCTACCCAGGAGGGCAGAGAACCAAAGACGAAGTCAACAAAAAACTGACTTAGAAAAAGAGCAATATCCATCAAACAGCCAAACTTCAACAGTTGACAGCTGGACTTTACCCTTAGATGCACAAACCAATTGGTCTTTTTCTACCATCATCAACCCATTACTATCATGATTCTCACCTGGTTATTTTGGGTCCATATGATGGCAGTGGTGTTCAGACTTATTTCATCCCCTAGAGTTTCCCTGGAATCATATCTTCCCACTTTTATTACTTGGGTGTTGTCATCCGGGTGTATCTGGATATTCAAGATGTCAAAGACAGCAGGAACATCTCCATTCTCATCAAAATAGACTTCCTCTTTGGACTCTGTTGTGAAATGCATAACCTTCAGATAATGGAGGACCTGTAGAATTCAGTAGTGAAAAAAAATCATTATGCTGAATAGGTAGATAATCTCTGCAAATGTATTCTACCTTTATGGATTTCCCTATGGACAATCACATCTGCTTCTACCCCACCAGATGTCCACTTTCCCTCTGTTATGCCTCCAGTTCCCTAGGCCATCCATCAAGATTTGCAATCTCACCCAGATCAACCCAAGCAGATTGATCCATTCCTGGTGATGTCACATTGCATGCCTGAAGTTGTAAATCTAATTTCTCTGCAATTGAGCTAAACTAGGACTGAATCAACCTGTTCAGATTAGAGATGTGAATCGGGTGCCAGAATCGGTTCCGGTTTCAGGATCATGGACCCGCAGGAAATTCCGTTTCCCGCAAGTCCGGACGGTTTTTGTTTTCGGCTGTTCCCTGACCCTTTAAATCTAATTATTTAGAATCATTTAGAATCCCCCCATCCACCCGACCCCCCCAAAAAACTTTCCTAAAGTACCTGGTGGTCCAGCGGGGGTCCCGGGAGCGATCTCCAGTAAACAAAATGGCACCGATGGCCCTTTGCCCTTACCATGCAGCTAATCTGTTGAACCCGAGTGAGTTCTTTCCTTCTCCTGCAATTCTGTTGTGTGTGTGTGTGTGGGGGGGGGGGGGGGGGGGGGGGGGAGAGAGAGAGAGTAGATGGAGGGGGGCAAAGCAAAGACCAAATTTGCTCTCCTGACCAGCATTCTTCTACTTTTGCTTGTGCCTGTGGCCATTCAGCTCAGTAAACTCCTGTGGGGTCAAATGTGATCTCTGTGTCTCTTGCCTCCAGGTATAGAGAGAAGAGGGAAGAAAATGTGGTGGCCTCTGTGCTAAGAGGATGGGGGGAATGTATGCAATGGGATGGATACTGGAGAAGTAGGGGTAAAATCAGGAGGCAGATGCTGAAGAAGGTGAATGGAAGAGGCAGGGAGACTTGCTGGGGAACAGAGGTCAGGCAGGGGGGCAGATGCTGTGGAATGTGGGGTAATGAAGTTTTGATAGCTATTGGGGAAGAGAAAAAAGGAATGGGCAGATGGGTTAGAAAGCAAGAGAACTGGAGGGTTAGTCGAGGTAATGTATATTTAATGTGGAGGGATGAGAATAGAGGCCTATGAGGAATGATGTCAAGATGGAGAAAGAAGAGAACAAGAAGGAAGAGATGGGAGGCAAAGGAAAGGAATGGCAGTGTAGGATAGAGAAAAAATGGAATGGAGATGTAGGCGAGGGAACTCAAAGATGTAAGAAATGCTGAAGAAGAAGAATATTTATTTATGTATTTATTTATTTTAAAACTTTTCTATACCGTCACTAAGTTATATACCATCGCAACGGTTTACAAATAGGCACATAGACCAAGGTAAGTAAATGTAGGATATCGTACATAAAAAAAGAGAGGAAGGATTAAGAGAATAAGTGAGCATAAAGAAGAACTGGAGAGCTTGGTTCCACTATGTCAGCAGCAGTAGGTCACAGCGCTTTGTGGAAAGAGCAACTTAAGGACAGGGGGAGTAGAAACAGTGCATACTAGGAACACTCCCCTTTCCCAGTGCATTCAATGTAAAGGAAGCTGTAGAACTAGGGAGAACAATATTAAGCTCCAAGGGGATAGATTTTGGAATAATGTCAGGACAAAGGGAGCAGTCTCAGTCTCGTCATGCGTTTTCCCGGTGAAGCGCTGCAGGAAGGCAGGCTCGTGTGCGCTACTGATGTGCAATGCAGAACAAAGACTGTGAATTTGCGCATGCTTGAGCACAAATTATTGATGACTTGAAGTGTCAGCTATTTAGCGGCAGGTAAGCAGCTTTTGTTTTTATGAAAGAGGTGCAGTACAGTACAGTATTGGTTTGACTGTTGGGATGTTTTGCTTCCAGTCTGTCTGATTGCTGCCTTGGATCTTCTGCTCCTGATGAAGCCCTTTTTGTGGCAAAACAAAGGGACCTCTGGCGAGGGGAGCTTTTAACTGACAGTTTTCAGGACATCTCTAAGCCAGTTATAAGAGAGGGGTTGTCATTTGCAGCCCTGCAAGACTATTTGAAGACCTTTGTTGTATTTGGTTCTTACTTTCTCACAGTGGATTGGATTATTTTGTTTGCACATCATCAAGGCTTCTGGACTTTTTCCAAACTTTCATGGATCAGAAAGATATTCCTTGTTTTTATGTGTTTAGTGTGTTTAGAGAATAAATTATGTTCCTCTTTGCATAAATAAATATTCTCTCTCTCTCTCTCTCTCTCTATATATATATGCATAATTATTAAAGTTTACATTTCTGATTGATGTCAAACGCAGCAAATCAGTCTGCTCCGCCATTTCCATGAGTCCGATGGCTATATTTCTAATCTCTAGTTTTATACTAAAAACTAGCAACTAGTTGGGACAGGAGGCAGGAGTGATGCCCCCCTTATCAGTTCTCAGCAGTCTGCACTGCACTGCACCTCTGTTAATTGTTTACCTTTGTGCTTGGGAACTGCTGTGGTGCTTAGCTCCAGTTCCCAGATTCTTGCCTGAGAATTCTCCGAAGCATGTTGGGATAACATTTCTACTTGGTTTCCAAACCAGTTCTTAGGAGCATTGTTAGGCAGGTGTAATAAACATTTCCTTTCTTTTTGCCTTTAACTCTTTCTGAGTCAGTCTAAATGTAGCCATCAGTTACTGTAAAGGATTTATTTTAAACACATTTGGAGTCTGAGTGGTGTTCTTTGTGATTCTGCTGGACTGTTGTGAGTGTAATAAAATCTATGGGCCTTAAAAAAGTAAATATTTAGCTCCCAGTGCAGGAGCCCAGAGAGGTCATGGAGCCTTGTATGGTCTATGACCCTCCCCGAGTACCAAATTGCTCAAGATCTGACCGGGATGTGTGTGACCTTAGAAAAGTCACTTATTCCCCTTGTGCTTCAGTTCGAATCATGCAGCCTCCCTGTGTGATAATTCCACCCTGCATGTCTGCCAGTGATCCTTTGGAAGATCTTAACCAAGTGCATTTCACCAGTTTTACCAGTCTATAATTTCATAATTAAATTGTCATTTTATGCCTTCTTCCCTGTCCTTTGAAAACTTTCATACAGTGAAGAGACCAGTAATGTACTGTCAAAACCATCTGCATATATATATTTCCTAACTTCTAAAATTTAAACATCATCAGGATCTTGTTTGCTTTAGGTATTATAAACATCCAATTATTATTATTAATACCTGCCATGGTTTGATATTATGAATGTTGGAATCTGTTACAAAATTGTTTTCCATGGGTCCAATCAAAATCAAATTCTGCAGAGCATGTGCATAAGCATAAACAGCCAGGTAAGCATGATAAGAAACACTTAAATCATTCAACTGAAAGAGCGCTGGGTCAAGTGCTTTGAGGTCTTCTTCACCTGTGCATGGGATGATATCTTCTCCCGATACCACATGAGTCAAGTTCTGTCCCTTCCATTGACAACCAAATGCCTTTTCCCAGAAGAGCTTGGTGAAGATGTTCCATGGGTATGCAGAAGGCCAAATATTGTATAAGAAATTAGTGAAGTGGGGGATGTCACCAGTGGATCCAGTAAACACCAGGCTGCCACTGAGCAGCCTCCAGGACTCTTTGGTGAACATATCAGGATTGATGGCAAACGAAGATGAGAAGACCCAGACCTTTGCAGTGATGTCCCGGAAGGAGAGGAATTCCAGTATAGGCTTGACGTGCATTTCATAGCAGAGGCACACAATCACACTCGCTGAGGATTGAAAAATCACCTCTGCCACTTTCACTAGCCTGACACTTGGGTAGCGATCATCAATCTTCTCCAGGAAAGCCACACAACCACCATTCTCCACCATCTGCTGCCGTAATTTCTGACTTTGCAGGCTGGTAATATCTGCATTGGAAAACAAGATCCCCACCCATGTCCAGTTGAAGTGGTGGAGCAGCTGGGCAATTGCCCGGGGCAGCAGGTTGGCTGCAGGGAATGTGCGTAGGAAAGATGGGAACTGGATTTTATCACTCAGCATTGGGTGCTGTGCTGAAATGCTGATCTGAAAAGAAAGATTTCCATCATCTCTCTCACATATATCCACAGAGAGCATAACATATTCCACTAACTTGGGTGAGCGATGGAGAGAGTGTTTTAAGAGTTTTCATTTCATCAGAGCCTGCCTGGGATTTTGTCTCCTTAGATCTATGGACTTCTAGCTTCAGTTTCCCTATGAAAAGAAGGAACTGGAAGTCCATGAATGCAATGAGAGAATAACAGACAGTGAAGAGGAGAGGGAATCAAGTGCTAACTCAATGGCTCTTTCACAGAAACATAGTCAGAAATTTCATACCTGTGGGATCCTGTAAACTCCTAGTATCCTGGCCATGACCTCAGACACTGGAGAATAGAGTTCTCCAATGATTCCTGCCAAAATCAGTTGTGCCTCACATTTATAATTCGGGAATGTTCTGTTCCTACCAGACAGCAGCAGGAGAGTGTCCTGGAGAGCGACTACCTCTGAAAGACAAGAGTCCATGAAACGGATGCCCAAGGTATGGTTTGGCAGGAGATGCTGGTTCTGGTTAATTTCTTTGATGGCAAACATGATGGCCAATATGTCACGGTAATTCCGGATCTGAAATCTGTTGGGAATAAACAACCTGCTGTCATCATATTATTTTGCCATTTAGTTATTTATTATAACTTTTATCCTGCCTTATCCAGAAAGGCTGAAAGTGGTTCACAAATAAAAATAAATCAAATCATCAGTGAGGATCTATCACTGGAGGGCACAGGTGAACAATGTGGCTGATCTTGAGAGGTTTTGCTATGGTTTAAAGGATAAGTCTTTTAAATATGGCAATATTTGGACTGTATATCATCAATATTATGGTCACTCCATGCTTGTATCTGCCTGAACCGTGAACCTTTTGTTGCGGTTGTCTGATACGTTAAGAAAAGCTGTGTAACTTTGCTGGACTTGTAAGTTGGTTATATCTCGTTAAATAAAGAGTTAAAAAAAAACCCCAGTGAGGATCTATGGGTTTCAAATGTACATAGATAAGAACATAAGAACCAGAGCAATAGACCATCAAGCCCAGCATTCAGTCTCTGACAGGGGCCATGCATCACTTTTACCTCTCTGACTAAGAACTAGTTTAATTGATGATCGATTACATTGTAATATAGTAACACAGTAGATGGTGGCAGAAAACAAAATCTGGCCTATTCAGTCTGCCCAGTCATTCTGTCCGCAGAGGTGAGGATACAACCCTGCTGTCAGCCACTGAGCATGGCCACATGCAAGATTTCGCTTAAAGCAAGACACTCTTTTTGTTTTCTTCTTTTCAATTACACAATTTTGAGTAGAAAAGCATACAAGATCCCTACTTATTTCCTATGTCTAATTTATAGTAATGAAAATTTCCAGCAATACTATTGTGGCTGTTATCAAAACATTCAGTCTCCTAGGGCCTCTGAGTAGCCTGCCAGACAGACCCAGCTTTATGAGTGCCTGTGTTTCCACTAGCACTTATTGCAATTACAGAACTTGAAACAGAGCAGCTGCTAGTTTGAAGCTAGCATTTATTTATTTATTTCAGAGATTGATCTGTTGCCTATACACCGCGCTGGGCAGCTTACTTTATATAGATTCATAAAATAAAATAATAAAATAAAAATAAATCACTCTAGTACAAGCTCTACAATAAAAGAAAATAAAAATATGCCAAACCATAAAAGTATGTTGGACTGAGGATGTACCAGCATTCACAAGTCTTCAGTTGCTCTATAAATAAAGAGTTCATAGCAACTTATTGTTAGGAATACCGGCTGCGGATGGCTGCGGTCGGCCCCCCTCACCTCTTCCTCTGGCGTCGGGAGTCCTGCAGGGGGATGGCCCTTCCACACGCTGCCAGCCTTGGGCTCCTCCCCGGTCACTGCCGATGAAGAAGCCACCTCCCACAGCATTCCCAGACTTTTCTGACGTGGCTCGACCCCACAGGATGACACTGCAGGGTGCTCTTCCGGGTTGGGGCCTCCCTGCTTCCTGACCTCTTTTAAAGGGCCAAGCACCAATTATGCTCAACCAGCCCCAGAGATGACATCAGGGACAGGGAAGTATATATTGGACCTTCCTCTTCAGGTTCTTCGATTTGGCAATGAGTCTGCTTACTTTGGTGAGTTTGTCTGTGCCTCTTGTGCTTTTGTTCCTGGTTTCTGCCTTTCCAAGTCCTGTCCTGCCTTCTGAGTCCCTGTTTATTGTAGAGGTGGATGCCTCCACAGAGGGAGTCTGAGTTGTCCTCAGCCAATACTCTGCCAATCATACACTACATCCCTGCTCTTTTCTCTCCTGCCAATTCTCCTCAGCAGAGCGTAATTACGCCATTGGCGACAAGGAGCTCTTCGCCATTAAAATTGCCTTCGAAGAATGGCGTCCCTGGCTTGAGGGTGTGCAACATCAGATTATGGTCTATACCGATCATAAAAATTTAGAATACCTGCACCGAGTGCAACACCTCAATCCATGACAAGCCCGTTGGGCTCTATTCTTTGCCAGATTTGACTTCATTCTACGATATCATCCGGCCGCCAAGAATTTGAAAGCAGATGCGCTCTCTCGAGCTTTTGACGCCACAGATGGGCCAAAAACTCCCAGCTTCATCATCGATCCTTCCCGAGTACTGCTGGCTACCACTTCGCCCATTCCACCAGGGAAAACGTTCATACCACCATGCCTCCGGTCAGGTCTTGACCTGGGCCCATGACTCTCGCAGCTCGGGACATCCGGGACAACACCAGACTTTGGCCACCCTCCGGCGGTATTACTGGGAT
The DNA here is from genome assembly GCF_901001135.1 of Rhinatrema bivittatum. Lineage (NCBI taxonomy): Eukaryota > Metazoa > Chordata > Amphibia > Gymnophiona > Rhinatrematidae > Rhinatrema > Rhinatrema bivittatum. The sequence continues at coordinate 133,504 of NW_021820765.1, read as the reverse complement.
GCCTAAGGATGCTCAATCCTTCATTGAATCCTGTCACACGTGCGCCCACCACAATAATTCTCCAGGGTTGCCTCGAGGTTTACTCCACCCTCTACCTGTCCCCAACGAACCATGGACACACATCTCAACAGACTTCATTGTTGACTTGCCATCGTCTAAAGGCAACACCACCATCTGGGTCATTGTTGGTTGGTTCTCAAGAATGGTCCATTTTGTGCTGTTACCAGGGTTACCCTCTGCACCTCAACTAGTCCAGCTATTCGTACAGCATGTCTTCCTACTGCACGGTCTACCCAAAATCATCCTCTCCGATCGGGGACCCCAGTTAACTGCCAAATTCTTGAAATACCTTTGTCAAAAGTTTGATGTTACCCTGGAATACACATCAGCATATCATCTGCAAACTAATGACCTGGCGGAGAGAACTAATTGAACCCTCAAGCAATTTCTACGTACCTACGTTAATAACAAACATGGCAACTTGGCAAACCTGCTTCCTTGGGCCGAATTTGCCCTCAATTCTCACCCTTCTGCTGCCACTGGCTCCTTGCCCTTCCAAGTGGTTTACGGCAAACAGCCTCTTCCACCTCTGCCCATTCCTGTGACCATTCCTTCACCGGTGGCGCAGCTATCCGCCAAGGAGTTACATTGCCTCTGGAATTCCACCCAGCAAACCTTGCTCAAGGCTAACCAGGTAGCTAAAAAATTCTCAGACCGTCATCGCAGACCAAGCCCGCCTCTTCGACCTGGCCAGAAGGTGTGGCTAAGTACGCGGTTTGTCCACCTGAAGTTACCATCTATGTGACTGGCTCCTCGTTTTATCGGTCTATTTCCGATATTCCGCCATGTAGGCATGGTAGCCTATCAGCTCCAACTTCCTCCATCCCTCAAGATCCACAACACCTTCCATGTGTCACTTTTAAAACCACTGGTCCTGACATAGCCATCCAGAGTGCCACCTGAACCACAGCCTCTCTCCTTCGAGGATGACTCCACCTATCAGGTCCGAGAGGTACTTGATGTCAGGAAACACAGGAGGAGGTGGGAATACCTGCTAGCCTGGGAGGGGTACGACCCTGAAGAAAATAGCTGGGAGCCTGTCTCCAATATCCTGGAAAAGGACCTGCTCACCCAGTTCCATGCGGCTCATCCTTCCAAACCGAAACCTCTGGGAAGGCGCCCTAAAAGGGGGAGTACTGAGGTATACCAGCCATAGTCGGCCCCCCTCACCTCTTCCTTCAGCATCGGGAGTCCTGCAGGGGGACGGCCCTGCCACGTGCTGCCAGCCTTGGGCTCCTCCCTGATCACTGCTGATGAAGAAGCCATCTCCCACAGCATTCCCCGACTCCTCCAATGCGGCTCAACGCTGCAGGATGACACTGCAGGCTGCTCTTCTGGGTTGGGGCCGCGCCTCTTGGTCTCTTTTAAGTGGCCAAGTACCAATTAAGCTCAACCAGCCCCGGAGATGACGTCAGGGACAGGGAAGTATATATTGGACCTTCTTCTTCAGGTTCTTCGACTTGGCAACGAGTCTGCTTACTTTGGTGAGTTCGTCTGTGCCTCTTGTGCTTTTGTTCCTGGTTCCTGCCTTTCCAAGTCCTGTACCTGCCTTCTGAGTCCTGTTCCTGTTGCCCCTTCTGCAGTTCCTGGACTGATTCTCTTGCTTTTGACCTTGGACTGGCGTTTGGTGATTCTCTGGCTTCTGACCTCAGACTGGTGATTGGTGATTCTCTGGCTTCTGACCTCGGACTGGCAATTGGTGATCCTCTGACTCCTGACCTCAGACAACATTGGCGAATCCTTCATCCTTTCAAGGGCCCACCTATGTCCAGCTGGCCCTATGCATCCAAGGGTTCAACCTGCGGGGAAAGGGGCTGGTATTGGTAAAGCTCCAGCCGGCTCTTGCTTCTGTTCAGCCTTGCCTCCCGATGGTGGGGGCCTGTGGGAGTTCATTCCCTCAGGTAGTGCCAACTCCCCCTCGGGCAAGGGGTCCACAGCTCCTCTGTCAGCACTACACTTATCCTGCAAACCAAAAGCTTTTTGGAACAGATGAATCCTCAAGAGCTTTTTAAAAGTCTTAGCGCACTCTGTAATATGCAAGGCAAAATGGCAGAGAGTTCCGTAATACAGGCCCAGCAACAGAAAATCTGTTTTTGCATGAATCTGAAGGACAAACAATCCAAATTGATAACACATCCGGCAGACCTCTTTGAGAAGTGCAACAAACACGACAGGGGGGGGGATTGTAGATGGGGAGCATTTGCTTAATGCAGGGCAGTGAATCCATCACTGTCTCATGTAATTAGCTACCAGTGCAGCGAAGTCTGCCAGACAGACCCTATGCAGTGTATCAGACAAACCCAGCCATGTGCTTGCCTGTTTTTCCCCTAGAACTTCTAATATTTCTTATTAGCCACTTTGCCATTCATTCTGGGAGTCCTAACACTCATGGTCTGGATCAGGTGAGTAGGGTACTATGAACGTGCTTAACCCATGCCCTCTTAAACTACGTTACTATTTTAGTTGCCAACACCAACCCGGGGAGGGCGATCCAAACTTCCACCACCCTTTCTGTGATATTGCTCTTCAGTCTACCCCTTCAGATTCCAATATCATGCTTGATTGACTAGAACAGCCAACTTTGTTTTACACCTAGAACAGCTGCAGGCACATTTTTATGCCACTTCTATTTTAGGCTCTATTAGTGAAAGAAAATATTTTTTTTTTTTTTTTTTTGTGGATGATTGATGCTCTGTTAATCACAAGTGATAGAGCACAGCTAGAAGTCAAAACACCACAAAAGATGAATCAGGATGAATGGAAGTTGAGAAAATTCACTGTCACAAAAACGTGCCGCCCACTGTTTTATTGTTTATGGATTGTGGAGCAAAAAACTGAAGGGAAACAAAGATCATCAAGAATGAGAAAAAATCACCAAATTTTAACCTGTTGTGGATTGATTGTGCATGCATTTAAAATTTTCACCAGCACAAAAACGGGTCGTTGGCTGCTCTAGTTAATATGAAGTGTCTGAAAACTTGCTGGATTACAGAATGAATATTTTTTTTTATTAATAATGCTTTTTTAGAATGTACGTGTACCTCCCAGGTTTGGTGTGCACAGGGCTTTTAAAATGTGCCTTTAGGTGTTTTAATATAGGAATCAAGTGAAAATAAGTGCCTAGAACTTTTTTCAGGAAGATGTTTTCACCTAATTCCTTCTGAATATCATCTCTTTTGCTCTAAAATACTTGTGTATGTGTCTAGTTAGTGCTTTAATACTGATAGGGAGTAGTAGTATGTGCAATGTATTACAAAGAATGCAGTTTTATCCACAATAGTGGGCTACATATTCAAAAGCCATTTAGATGGATAACAGGAATCTTATCCATCTAACTGGCTTAGCTGCATATTTAAAAGGCTTATCCAACTAATTTCTAGCTGGTTAAGTTAACAGGCTAACTCTAGACATGTCATTGGGTAGGTCTAAAGTAGGCTGGATACCATATATCCGGCTGACTCTAACTTATCCAGGTATATTCAGCAGCATGGCTGCACTGCTGAATATCCCGGTTAAGTTAGCCGGATATGTGTATCTGGCTATCTTAACAAGCTGCTCAGTGGCTGAATATTTACCCCAGTGTGTTTTAGGAAAACAACACATGTTGATTGTATCATCATGTCTGCACTATCTTCTATTACAGACTGAGCCACCCAAAAAGTAGGTGAAATTTGAAGTATTATAGGCAAGCAAAAAAATGGAGAGGCAAAGTGATAATTTGAGTATATTACTAGAAAGAAATTCTAAATCACGCTCAATGAATTATCTGGATGTGTCAGATATTCAGAAACTCCAATGAGGGAGCCTCCAAATTCATCACATGTATATTTTGTAAAGAATTATATACATTTTAATACACTTAATTTAATAAACTTGATTCAAAACATACCATGTAACATCTATCATATACTAACAAAGCAGGTACAATGCCCAAATATTCTTTTACAAAACATATTGAAACCCCCATTATAATTCATAATCCATCCATCTTCAAATGCATACGTAACAAATGCATATCTAACAATCATACAAGCTCATACCATCCCTACTCAACACAATTACAATAAAATCACTCTAACATATTACAAAACCTCAACGCATAAGAGCATAATCACATCTATAACTCTATAACTCCAATCAATAATGGAAATCTCTAATCCCTTTGAACTGTCCCACGATGTATCTTCAATTCACTTCCACTTTATATTTCACTCTTCAATGCAATGTCCCATCATACTTCCAAGAGACACCCCACTTCATAGAACCACTCCAACAAGGACCCCTCATTACACCCAATTCTGGGCTTCTTCTGGGAGAATGGTTCATCAAATACCTAAGCATAATACGAATGAATACCATCAACACATGTGATACTCACCAAACAGCTAGCCACCTACTATAAAACTGAAAACTTCTCTGACAGTTATCTCTGCAAATATCTGTGTCAGATATTGCCATAACTAGTAACCTAAACACAACCACATTAAAAATCATCTGATGATATTTATACTAATAAGCTGCTTGACTTTGTGACCTGGGCTCCAGTTTTTTTACCAACTAAATACCAGGTCTCTTTCCTGGTTAGCAATCAAACTAAAAATATTAATTTTCCATGTGGGGGTGTCTTACCCCTCACAGTGTGCTGGCTTAGGGATCTCTCTGAAGTCAAGGACTGGGTAAACCACCCTAGTATGAGCCAAGGCAATCACTCCAAGGACAAAGTCTCCATCCATGGTGAATGGGGTCATCTTCTGGAGCTCCAGCTTGCATCCTGGGACTGCGGCTTTTCCCATGGCAGCAGCAAGCAGAAGAAGATTCAGCCAATCTAAAGGACTCATTTCCTTGCCCTCGTTCACAAAGGCCCTGGTTTCATTACAGGATGCACAGAAGATACAAAGAAAAAGAGAAGGTAATTAAGAAAAGTGGCACATAAACATAAGCAAAGAGAAATCAGACACACCATATGAAATCTAAAGAGAAGAGACAAGGAAAGGTTAAAAAAAGATGAAAAACATAAAGTGAAGCAAGAGACGTGACAATGAAATAGCTATAGAACATCCACCACAGAGAGTGGGATCCTAATGAACAAAGGAGAAGAGAAAGTTAACAGAAACATGGTTTGAACTGTGGAGAGAAGAGGATTCTGTGCAACACATCTGTGTTTGGAGGCAGTGAATATATATCTTCTCTGCCTGGGGGCTGTTTCACTGACCCTGCAGTGGTGCAGCTACAATGAAACAAAATGGTACTCAGGAGCATTCCTACGCTCATTACATGATGAGAAGATGCGTGACCTATAATAATGGGTCCTGGTTAATAAATACAGCCTGACGTGTCCTCTGGGACCTACAGGTGTAAGCATGCAAATTTGTTTTAATTTCAGGTTCTGTACTTTTCTTCTTGCTGTGTTATAAATAGGAAGATTAACTATTTGCGTTCACCAAGGAATAAGCCTACCACTGATATATGGAAAGAGTTCAAGTTGATATTTGGAGATGATTAGGATCCAGAGATTTTGGGCTTGACTTTCAAAGCAACTTGCAGACATTAAACCCTGCTTTAGGTATGTCCGTGGCGTTTTAAAAGCAATCATGGACACATGAAAGGCCTCGCGTGTCCCCGGTTTCATGAGTATGTTTGTGCGCACTGAGGAGGGGCACTCTGGCTGCTGCAGTGACTTAACACGCATGCTTTTTTTTATTTTAAAGAGTATGAACGTTAGTTATCACATATAAATTGTGCCCTGCTTTGGAGCAGGTGTCACTTTGCAGACAATAATTTTTGTATATATTTTCCAGGGTCTGATTTAGGAAAAAACTCAAAAGGATTGCTTCAGAAACAGTTTTATTGAGGAAATTAAGTTTTAAACCCAGCATAGATTCCTGACTTCCACTGTATGCAGGAGGGGAAAAACAAAACAGCCACTGGTCAAGTGAAGTGTGAAATCCAAGCAGATCGGTAGGTTCTAGTGCAGTCTTTGTAAGACCCAGCCCTTCTGGCTAGAAAGAATATTGTGCCAGCAGAGAACTCTAATGGCCGAATTGTAAATGCCTGGCGCGCATAAAAATTGGTACTTACGCGTGTAGCCGGGCCCTGCACATGCCTCACAAATTTTCAAAAGGGCCTGACTACAAGCACAAGTACCAATTCACGCACAAGTGCCGGGCTCTGAAAAAGGGGCAGGCCAGGGGGCGTGTTCTGGGTGGGGAGGGGCAGGATGGAGGCTGGACGGGACAGCAGCCATTAGCCGCTATCTCGGGGAAGCGCGCACCAGCAGCTGAACGGCGCGTGTAAATTACTTCTCCCCTGAGGAGCAGCAAGTAATAAAATAAAAAAATAGAGGTAAGGTAAGTTAGGTTTAGGGGGGTGGGGAGGAGAGGGGAAGGGGAAGGAAGGTTAGGCAGGGGGTTGGAGAAGTCCTGATTGAGTCGTCGCGTGGATTTTGCAAAAGTACACCCTCCCTTGCGCGCGCCACACGCACGCACATGCGCACGGCCACTCGATTTTATAACACGCACACGCCGGTGTGTGTATGTTCTAAAATTGGCGCGTCCATGTGTGCGCGTCGGAAACCACATGCAAAGGGACACTCACGCGCATATTGTAAAATGTACCCCTAAATCTCTGGCTGATTTACAGCCCAACTGGTCTGCTAAAGAATAACAGCTCTCCATTAATCGAAATGCTGGCTAGTATCAGTCTTGACCCTGGGTCAATAATAGTACTTGGGGACTTCAGTTTACATCCAGATATCTCCCCTTGGTCAGCTTCATGTGAAGCATTTTTTGATTTCCTGGATGCAATGGAATGGGACCAACTCTTAAAGCGGGGCACACACTTGATTTACTGTTCATCAATAAAAAAATGTTTAATGTACATCAAATATCGATATTTCTAATGTTCCTTGGTCAGACCATAAATTAATTACTGTTTCACTTAAATTACATAAATACATTTAAATGTATTTATTGCCTGCCCTCCAATGAACCCCACTTTGTCAAACAACAAAGGGATGTTTCAATTCCAGTTGAAGAAGAGACTAACGGAAAACCTTGATTATAAACCAGGCAAGTAATATTTCATCATCCGTTATACATTGGAATGATCCAATGGTCAAAAGAGCTGACAAATTATCTCCCATGCCAAATAAAGTGCTCACAGACAAATTAAAAAAAGAATGCCCCATGGTACTCAAAGGATTTAAGGGCTACAGAAATAATATAATCTTTAAATATAATCTTTAAAAATGGCGTGGGCCATCCAGTGCTCCCTCCATGTGACAGGAGCCGGCCAATGGCACGGATACCCTGTCACATGGTAAGGGCAAAGGCCATCGGAGCCATTTTTATTAGTGGCAGCTGACAGCCCGAGAGCGGGAGATCACTCCTGGGACCCCCACTGGACCAATAGGTACCTGTAAAATGTTTTTGGGGGGGTCGGGAGGGTGGGGGAAGCAAAGGGATTAGTTTTAAAGGGTCGGGGTGGGTTTTTGTTTATCGGCTTGGGCGCAGCCAATAAACAAAACCACGATCGGGCCCGATGAAAAAAACTCCACATGTGAATCGGAACCGGAATCCGAACCGATTCCGGTTCTGATTCACATCTCTATTATATAGTAATCCCGATGCTCGTATACGAATAAATGGAGGGCTGACTGCTTCCTTCGTGGTAGAAAGAGGGACTAGGCAAGAATGTCCACTTTCCCCACTTCTTTTTTTACTTATATTGGAGCCACTCTTGCTCGCTATACAAGCTACTAGTAGTATGTAGTATACTTGGATTTTCAGAAGGCGTTTGACAAAGTTCCTCATGAGAGGCTTCTAGGAAAAGAAAAAAGCCATGGGATAGCTGGCAATGTCCTTTCGTGGATTGCAAACTGGATAAAAGACAGGAAACAGAGAGTAGGATTAAATGGACAATTTTCTCAGTGGAAGGGAGTGGGCAGTGGAGTGCCTCAGGGATCTGTATTGGGACCCTTATTTTTCAATATATTTATAAATGATCTGGAAAGAGATACGACGAGTAAGATAATCAAATTTGCAGATGATACAAAATTGTTCAGAGTAGTTAAATCACAAGCAGATTGTGATAAATTGCAGGAAGACCTTGTGAGATTGGAAAATTGGGCATCAAATTGGCAGATGAAATTTAATGTAGATAAATGCAATGTGATGCATATAGGGAAAAATAACCCATGCTATAGTTACACAATGTTAGGTTCCATATTAGGTGCTACAACCCAAGAAAAAGATCTAGGCGTCATAGTGGATAACACATTGAAATCGTCGGTTCAATGTGCTGCGGCAGTCAAAAAAGCAAACAGAATGTTGGGAATTATTAGAAAGGGAATGGTGAATAAAACGGAAAATGTCATAATGCCTCTATATCGCTCCATGGTGAGACCGCACCTTGAATACTGTGTACAATTCTGGTCGCTGCATCTCAAAAAAGATATAATTGCGATGGAGAAGGTACAGAGAAGGGCTACCAAAATGATAAGGGGAATGGAACAGCTCCCCTATGAGGAAAGACTAAAGAGGTTAGGACTTTTCAGCTTGGAGAAGAGACGGCTGAGGGGGGATATGATAGAGGTGTTTAAAATCATGAGAGGTCTAGAACGGGTAGATGTGAATCGGTTATTTACTCTTTTGGATAATAGAAATACTAGGGGTCACTCCATGAAGTTAGCATGTGGCACATTTACAACTAATCGGAGAAAGTTCTTTTTTACTCAACGCACAATTAAACTCTGGTATTTGTTGCCAGAGGATGTGGTTAGTGCAGTTAGTACAGCTGTGTTTAAAAAAAGGATTGGATAAGTTATTGGAGGAGAAGTCCATTACCTGCTATTAATTAAGTTGACTTAGAAAATTGCCACTGCTATTACTAGCAGCGGTAACATGGAATAGACTTAGTTTTTGGATACTTGCCAGGTTCTTATGGCCTGGATTGGCCTCTGTTGGAAACAGAATGCTGGGCTTGATGGACCCTTGGTCTGACCCAGTATGGCATGTTCTTATGTACTAGCGCTATTAGGGACATTCAATTTCAATGGGAAGGACAGAAAGCAATTTTCAAATACGAGGTCTTCACGGACGATGTGTTGCTTTTTCTCACATCTCCACGCAGGTCACTGACAGCCCTTCTCACTCTTTTTCAAATTTATGAGACACTTTCTGGCCTACGTATTAATTGGGATAAGTCAGAGGCGCTTGCCTTCCCAGAAGCACTTCGAGAGCGGTGAGGAGAGTCTTTCCCTTTACAATGGGCTAAAGGCTCTATTAAATATTTGGGAATTTACCTCTCAACTAATGTGCAGGATATCTATAATCTTAATGTTACCCCACTGTTACAAGCCACCCAGGCCAAATTGACAATTTGGCGGGACTTGCCGCTTTCGGTCAGTGGTCGAATTAATTTGTTTAAAATGGTGCTGTTACCTAAGTGGCCTTACCTATTCCAAAACTATCCGCTATTGTTACATTCTCAGGATTTGACCCGTCTTGATAGACTGTTGCTGATGTTCATTTGGAAAGGGAAAAAAGCTAGAATACCGCTGAAGGGGTTGCAGCTTCCATGGGTTAAAGGGGGCATGGGGGTACCGGTACTTAATTTCTATGGGATGGCAGCAAATCTTCGTTTGATTAGGGGGTGGATCCTGGAGAAATCCTCCTTTGTTAATATGCTGGCTGAGCATACTCTGATTTCTCCTGTGGCCTTGAGCTATGTTCTTATGTGTCCAAGGGAGAAGCTTCCTCCCTTGCTAGTGAAACACCACTGAGCCTCTTCGGAAAACCTGGGCTCAGCTCACTAAGTTTTTGGGGATTCCTGGAGCTCATATTTACTCCCTATAAAGGGCAATTTGGATTTTTCCCCGGGCTCTACCACCGCTTGTTTTCAGACTTGGCGGCGACAGGGTATCTTATTTGGGTCATGTATTGGATGCGGAGGGTTCACTTTATCTTTTGCAGATTTGCAGGAACTTTATGGGTTAGCAGGGACTCATATGTTTGGTTATTTGCAAATTACCCATTATATCAAGTCATTGGGGCTGCCCGCCCAGCACTTGGCAGCGTTTAAAGCACTAGAGAAGTTTTTCCAATTTGATCTCACCAAGGCGCCCACTCTTTCCATGTATTACCGACGGTTGGCACGGGGTCTTCTTGTAGACTCTAAACATATAGCGGTGGAACGCTGGAACCGGGATGGGGCCTTTTTGTTAACCCCAACTATGTTTTCCTTTAGTGTCCAGAGTGTGGTTCCGATCACTGGGAGCATGTATTTTAGAGAAATGCACCTAAAATTTCTGCGATGAGCATATATCTCACCACATATTGCATATCGTGCTGGGATTGCCTCCATGGCAACCTGCGCGCGCTGCCAGGGGTTGGTAGGGAATATGTCCCATGTTTTCTGGAGTTGCCCTATGATTCAAAGTTACTGGCAGCAAATTGTAAATTATATGACCTCCCTAATAGGAGTGCAACTCCTTAGACCCCCTTATTTATGGTTGTTTCATTGTATCACTCGTTACTTGGTGTCCGACGCTGGCCCGCGTGTTCTTCTTAAAAAGGCTGGTTTGGTGGGGAAAAAAGTCATTCTGATGCATTGGTGAGATGCGGAGCCCCCTTCATTCTGAGGTTGGAGAACTCATTTGCAAATGGACTCATTGCAAATGGACAATGAACTCATTGCAAATGGACAATCTGCTATCCAGAAGTTCACCGAAATATGGACATTCCTTTTTAGAAACTTGGGAACCATATCTGCAATCACTATCACATAAAGCCCGGAATATGATTATCAATGGTTAAGGCCTCTTGCACTCGGGATAACCTGCCGGGAGTCTGATGTAGATCTCTGGGAGGGGGAGGGTGGGGAAGTGGGTTGTGTATGGGGCGGGGGGAAGTGGAGCAAGGAATGTAGCAGCCTTATGCCCCACTTGAGGAGTATGTGGAAGCTGTAGGGGCACAGGGACAATGCACTTTGGGTTTCAGTATTTATTACTGCTTGTTGTGCTCTAGGGGTGGTGGGACCGGGATTACTGTATTCTAAAATGAAGTGATTACCTCACCATTTTCGTTGATCTATGTGTTTGCACCAAATTTGTACCAGTTTATATGTTTCCATGTATTGCTTATAACTTTGTGGTGTTCGTTCAGCGTATCACTCAATAAAATGTTTTGAATATATAAAAATGGCGGCTCAGAACCACAGTTTTCAGTTCTGCATTGAAGATACTATGCTAAATCTGGTACAGTTTGCAAATTTAGCATGTTTAAATTACAGTTTCTAAAAGCATAAAAACCAATACGGGGTGTTATATATTGATTGTCTAATTGCTATGTCCGGTACTTAAGATATAGAGATCAACCAACCTCTCGGTTGTAACTGAATATAGTACCAATTTTGTTTTTTTTCTTTTGTTCACATTGATTATTTATTTTCTATATGCAATTAAAAGCTTGCTCTTAGACTTCAATCATTTTTTAAGAATGAAAAAATACTCTGTCGATGATGACACTCTCACTTGACAGGGGATAATAATATATTCCACTTATCTTACTAGTTGAGATAAATATCTCTCCATATACTCCCCACTCATTATATCCTCCTGTGGTAGCCTATGTCTGACACTGACAGTGTTTCAATGCTATGCGCCTGCTTCAGGGGCTAGAAAGAGTTTTAATCAGTCTTTTTCATTAATCTAGCCACCATTTTTTACGTGAATGGTTTCTAATAGGCCTGTTTCTGTTTTCCATTGTTTATTTTATATTCATTGTGGGGCAGATTTTCAAAGGGTTACGCACGTAAGATACGGGGGCATGTCGCGGCTGGCGCGTCATCAGGGGCATTCCGGGGGCGGAGCTGCGGCATGGTTCTGGCACAGGGGCGTTCTGGGGGCATGGCCGCAGCCTCTGGACCAGCCCCCAGACCAGAACATGGTGGGCAGGTGTAACTTGTAAAATAAAGGTAGGGGGGAATTAGTTAGGGCTGGGGGGTGGGTTAGATAGGGGAAGAAAGAGGAAGCTGGGGGGGGGGCCGGAAGGAAAGTTCCCTCCGAGGCCGCTCTGATTTCAGAGAGGCCTCGGAGGGAATGGAGGATGGCTGCGTGGCTCGGCGCACGCAGGCTGCCAATTTTGCACAACCTTGCGCGGCGTGGCGTGGTGCACGCAGGCTGCCGATTTTCCGCAGCCTTGCATGCGCCGACCCTGTATTTTATAACATACGTGAACAAATCTACTCCCGCGCGCACATTTTAAAATCTACCCCTGTCTTTTTTTACTATAGTGAGCAATTTTACAGTCCATGGTTAGACAGCCTGTGCTTCTTTAATGTTGATGTCTCTCACCAGCAGGTTTGAATAGAAGCTTTTTCAGTTGGGTTGACCTTGCAAGCATTATTCCAGCAACACTGTACCCCTGAAGAAGAATGCACCATTCAAACACTGCAGCATCGTTGTTTGAACATGCAACTGCTTGGCGTCATTTAACTAAGGAGTCCCCAACAGCGTACCCTATATTGTTGAGATAAGTATTTGTATCTAGAAGTTATATATTTAAGCTACTTTTTGAGCGCTCTCTTTTGTAAGCCATTGCACCTTGGAGGACCATACACCAGGTGATCCCTTTTTGAAAATACAGAACTCCCATGGAATGCAATAAAAATATTAACTGCATATTGAATATTTCAAAAAAATGCAAATATAAAATGTCTCCTGATGAACCAAATTAACAATGATTATAATCACATGACGCACTAAGAAGTGCTTGATTCATAGAATGAATTTATGCAGTCCCAATGCCTACATAAGATAGTCATATATTAAATGGTTTTGTATTGATATCAGTGCCTAAGTCTGAGACCAACACAGAGACTATGGCTCACCCAGAATCCTCTGCTCCTTGGCCTGTTTGCAGTTCCTACCACAGAAACCTTAACTGCCTTATTAACCCTGCATTGTAGAAAATACAGGAGACATCTGGACTGCAGCAGGAGATGTCAAACTTATGATGGAAGATCATGGAGTCACAGAGAAGCAGGAGGAAAAGGTCAGAATCTCACAGGCTAATATTTCCACTAATTGGTACCAGAGAGGCCGGAGTCGTGGAAAACTCCCTGAAGGTGAAGATCTGAGAGTGAAAATCTGACAGGACAAAGGACTAACAGAAGATTGACATGAACATCAGGCAAGTGGGCTTCAAGTTGGGAGGGGGGCTCAGGGAAACTTAGTTTTAATTTTTCTTATTTTGACACAAGAAACTTAATACATGGTATTCTCATAGATTCCTACTAGGGACTATTGTATGTTTTACCTATAAAAAAATATGACTCACTTCTTCTCTGAAGAGGGAACCGTGACTCTTTGTCTCCCGGAGGTACTAGCATTGCTTAGTGATATGCAATCATAAACATACATTTGTTTCTACTAAAGTTGGTGTGGTACCTTTGTGTTCATGGGGCAGTGCCTTTAAGCTCATTTAATGCTTAACATTTTGGCACCCCAGATGGGACTTAGTGGCTGTGGTAGTGCCTCCTAGAGGTATAACTATGGAGACAAGAAAGTAGCTTCATGACTGCTATTTGCTGAATTAAGGCATATCAGAATTTTTAGTTTCAAGGAAGCTTTAATTTCACTGAAATCATTACATTAATTTTGTCATATGCCAGATTTTATATTTTCCAGGACACAAAGCCTTCACTGCCATGTGAGATGTAATGCTTGAAGATTACATTTTTTCCCAGTTTGATTTCTTTTCATTTTTTAAATAGATCTATTCTAATTCTGACTTTTATTTTATTTTGGATCTATCCAAACACTTCCCAAACACTTCCTAAATATTGTCCAAATACTTTTTGGTCTAATTTTTGAGCTCAAATGTTTGTCAATTGTTGTCTGTCTTTATGTGTTATGTGTGTGTCATTGCAAATGAAGGATGAATGAATGCATGAATTTATGTAATCAGTTCAGTGAAATGTATGTTTTTATGTAATGTCCGAGTACCTAAGTTGTTTGTGGTTTGGACTATTGCATGTTGCCTTATAATAATATGGGAACATTCTGCAGATTTAGTAATAGAATATGCAGGAATTATTAGATGTGTGTGTGTGTGTGGGGGGGGGGGGGGGGGGGGGGGTTATTGATATGATGGAATTTTCTTATTGATTAATTTGGATTTGTTTTGCTCTTATATTAGGCTTTAATCTGTAACATATGCATCTAACTTAATAATGAGTTAAGAGGCTATGCTCCGATGTAAAACATGCACCATACTGAGAGAACTGTATATGCCATGTGTCATTGATTTAAAAAATCATCCCATCCTTTACCACTGAAGTCATCTTGCACCCTGCATTATATGGATTGAAATGCTTACAATTTATCTTTTCTTTATGTTTTTTCTTGTTCTATAGGAGTGGCTTTACCTAGATGCTGGTTTCTTTTGTTTTTTGAGGCAATGAACCTTTATTTGACATGTGATAACTGATTGTCATAACACAAAATTATTTTTATGATATACTTAGTTAATATCTTGTTATGTACCTATTTGCAGATGCCATTATTTAGATTCTCAAGTTAATGACGCAGTCTGAATTAATGCAGTTTCTGTTAGTCCCTTAACTCTTAACTCAATGACAGGGGAGAAGAATAACTGATACTTCACACATCCAGCAGAGCTCTCTGCTACAACGGCAAAGGAGAAGAAAAAGGGTTCGCACTCAAAACGCGGGGAGTAGCTGGCTTGTTACGGCAGTTACTACCCCAAACCAAATGTGCCTGATACTTCACTTTCCATGCATATCCAGCATGGTTCTCTCCTGCATCGGCATGGGAGAAAGACTGATACATCACGCATTTCCAGCATAGCTCTCTGCTTCAAGGGCAGGGGGAAAAAAAAAAAAAAAAAAAACCTGATGCTTCACGCATATCCTGCATAGCTTCAACGACAGGGGTGAAGAAAAAAAAAGGATTCGCAATCACAAAGCGAGGAGTAGCTGGCTTGTTACGGCGGTTACTACCCCAACCAAATGTGCCTGATACTTCACTTTCAATGCATATCCAGCATGGCTCTCTGCTTCTACAGCAGGGGAGAAGAAAAAAAAAAAAAAACCAACAAGAGCTGTACAACATAGTCTAGGTAAAACAAATAAGCATGGGTGTAGCTTGCTTATCGCAGCGGTTACTGCCCCTACTACCCCTAACTAATCAAGCTAGATATTTCACTTGCATGCAGCTCCATCACTGCTCTCTACATTAATGGTGGGGGTGGAAGGGGAATAGAACAAGGAGCTAAGAGTAACAGATAAGAATGAGAGAAAAAATGTGTGAGGCTTGCTGGGCAGACTGGATGGGCCATTCGGTCTTCTTCTGCCGTCATTTCTATGTTTCTATGTTTCTATGTTTCATTCCAAGTGTTTTGTAGCATTTTCCAGTTCTGTAACTTCTAATACGTATATGCATTTACTTGCTGAGCCAGCTAAATGATTATTTGATATGTTTTCCTTTACTTTTATCTATGAAAGCTGGTTTGATCACACTAATCAATCACCCTGTCCCATTGCTTGCCCTTTTAGAGTGTGACATGTCTTGATGTGGATCAAATGTTCCCTTGAGTTACTTATTCTTTGCCCACCTGTCCTTTTCTCTGGATCTTCCCTTCCTTGTTGTGAACTTTGTTGTCTCAGTGGGGATTCAAGGTTCAAGAGGGATGTTTAATACTGCCACGCCAGCATATGTCAAATTCATGTTGTTCTGTTTGCTGTAAGGAATGCAGCTAATTGTAACTGCCGAATGCTTCCTATTTCTTCAATTCTCTTGCTTGCCCTATTGCTGGTGCCTCTGCACAAGTATTTTCCCTTATTTCTTTTTCTGCAGCCTGCATTTACAGTACTCACATTGCTGGTCTTCCATATTTTATTCCCCCTGCTCCTAACCTTACCCAATATACTGAATTTGGTTATTTCCCTTCTCTATGAATTCCCTGTATACCTTTTTGAACATTTCTTCCTGTAACAATACCTATCAGGTTATTTACCTAGTTCTCATTGTTCTTTTTAACCTTATGCTGATTCTAACATTATTATGTGGTTTCTTGACTTAGACAATACTATATGTAATTTCACACTTTTTGGTTTTCTATAATGCTAGTCTATGTCTTCCTTCTTTTTTTCCTTGTCCACTACACCGGACTGCCTTTTATCTTTCTCCCTGTACCCTTTAAGAACAATTTCTTCCTTCTGCCAGTTGTTTAGTTTTTTTCATACTGTCCTTCTATGCTCATGTAATGTAAACTAAAGCTTAAGACTAATGTCATGATAATGCAGTCACACTTGCAGTTCAACGACAGTGCTGAATGACTTTTACTGTAAATGAGCCTTAATGCTGCCATTTGCTACCTGAGGAATGCTTATATCTAGAACAAAGGGGAAAGCTGACAGTCGTTCAGCAGCGCATGGTTCAGAGAGAGGTATCTTCAAAGGATACTAATGATGCATTAGAATTAGGACATCCCGACAGTGAGGTTCCAATAATAAGAAAAGTAGTCCAAGTGCCTGTAACTAAAAACTCACCTGAGCTAAAAAATTCTAACTTATCCTTATCATTTAAAAAGCAGAATGAAAATACAAACAAAAAACACACTTTGAAATGTTTGTATGCTAATGCCAGAAGTCTAAGAAGTAAGATGGAGAATTAGAATGTATAGCAGTGAATGATGACATAGACTTAATTGGCATCTCAGAGACATGGTGGAAGGAGGACAACCAATGGGACAGTGCTATAACGGGTTACAAATTATATCATAATGATAGAGAGGAGCCCCCGGGAGGCAGTGTAGTGCTTTATGTCTGGGATGGCATAGAGTCCAACAGGATAAACATCCTGCATGAGACTAAATGCACAATTGAATCTTTATGGGTAGAAATCACTTGTGTGTCAGGGAAGACTATAGTGATAAGAGTATACTACCGTCCACCTGGTCAAGATGGTGAGACGGACAGTGAAATGCTAAGAGAAATTAGGGAAGCTAACTAAATTGATAGTGCGGTAATAATGGGAGATTTCAATTACCCCAATATTGACTGGGTAAATGTATCATCGGGACATGCTAGAGATATAAAGTTCCTGGATGGAATAAATGAAATTTTTATGGAGCAATTGGTTCAGGAACTTTCAAGAGAGGGAACAATTTTAGATCTAATTCTCAGTGGAGCACAGGATTTGGTGAGAGAGGTGCCAGTGGTGGGGCCCCTTGGCAATAGTGATCATAATATGATCAAATTTGAATTAATGACTGGAAGGCGGACAGTAAGCAAATCCACGGCTCTCGTGCTAAACTTTCAAAGGAAAAACTTTGATGAAATGAGAAAAATAGGAAAAAAACTGACAGGAGCAGCTACAAAGGTAAAAAGTGTGCAAGAGGCGTGGTCATTGTTAAAAATACCATCCTAGAAGCACAGTCCAGATGTATTCCACACATTAAGAAAGGTGTAAAGAAGGCAAAACGATTACCGGCATAATTAAAAGAGGAGGTGAAAGAAGCTATTTTAGCCAAAAGATCATGTAAACCAGTTTGATTTGTATCTAATGCAAGAAGATCAGTATATAAAAACTAAAAATAAATAAATAAATAAAAGATCTTCATTCAAAAATTGGAAGAAGGATCCAACAGAAGAAAATAGGATAATGCTTAAGTTTTGGCAAGTTAAATGTAAGACATTGATAAGACAGGCTAAGAGAGAATTTGAAAAGAAGTTGGCCGTAGAGGCAAAAACTCACAGTAAAAACTTTTTAAAATATATCCGAAGGAGAAAGCCTCTCAGGGAGTCAGTTGGACCGTTAGATGATCGAGGGGTTAAAGGGGCACTTAGAGAAGATAAGGCTATTGCAGAAAAATTAAATGATTTCTTTGCTTCAGTGTTCACTGAAGAGGATGTTGGGGAGGTCCCCGTACCGGAGAAGGTTTTTATGGGTAATGATTCAGATGGACTGAACCAAATCACGGTAAACCTAGAAGATGTGGTAGGCCTGATTGACAAATTAGCGAATAGTAAATCACCTGGACTGGATGGTATACACTCCAGAGTTCTGAAGGAACTGAAAAATGAAATGTCATACCTATTAGTAAAAATTTGTATCCTATCATTAAAATCATCCATTGTACCTGAAGACTGGAGGATAGCTAATGTAACCCCAATATTTAAAAGGGCTCCGGGGCAATCTGGGAAACTACAGACTGGTTAGCCTGACTTCAGTGCCAGGAAAAATAGTGGAAAGTGTTCTAAATATAAAAATCACAGAACATATAGAAAGACATGGTTTAATGGAACAAAGTCAGCATGGCTTTACCCAAGGCAAGTGTTGCCTCACAAATCTGCTTCACTTTTGTGAAGGAGTTAATAAACATGTGTTTAAAGGTGAACCGGTAGATGTAGTATACTTGGATTTTCAGAAGAAATTTGACAAAGTTCCTCATGAGAGGCTTCTAGGAAAAGTAAAAAGTCATGGGATAGGTGGCGATGTCCTTTCGTTGATTGCAAACTGGCTAAAAGACAGGAAACAGAGAGTAGGATTAAATGGACAATTTTCTCAGTGGAAGGGAGTGGGCAGTGGAGTGCCTCAGGATCTGTATTGGGACCCCTACTTTTCAATATATTTATAAATGATCTGGAAAGAAATAGAACGAGTGAGGTAATCAAATTTGCAGATGATACAAAATTATTCAGAATAGTTAAATCACAAGCAGATTGTGATACATTGCAGGAAGACCTTGTGAGACTGGAAAATTTGGTATTGAAATGGCAGATGAAATTTAATGTGGATAAGTACAAGGTGATGCATATAGGGAAAAATAACCCATGCTATAGTTACACCATGTTAGGTTCCATATTAGGTGCTACCACCCAAGAAAGAGATCTAGGCGTCATAGTGGATAACACATTGAAATCGTTGGTTCAGTGTGCTGCGGCAGTCAAAAAAGCAAACAGAATGTTGTGAATTATTAGAAAAGGAATGGTGAATAAAACAGAAAGTGTCATAATGCCTCTGTATCGCTCCATAGTGAGACTGCACTTGAATACTGTGTACAATTCTGGTCGCCACATTTCAAAAAAGATATAGTTGCGATGGAGAAGGTACAGAGAAGGGCAACCAAAATGATAAGGGGAATGGAACAGCTCCCCTATGAGGAAAGGCTGAAGAGGTTAGGGCTGTTCAGCTTGGAGAAGAGATGGCTGAGGGGGGATATGATAGAGGTTTTTAAAATCACGAGAGGTCTAGAACAGGTAGATGTGAATTGGTTATTTACTCTTTCATATAATAGAAAGACTAGGGGGCACTCCATGAAGTTAGCATGTGGCACATTTAAAGCTAATCGAAGAAAGTTCTTTTTCACTCAACGCACAGTAAAGCTCTGGAATTTGTTGCCAGAAGATGTGGTTAGTGCAGTTAGTATAGCTATATTTAAAAAAGGATTGGATAAGTTTTTGGAGGAGAAGTCCATTACCTGCTATTAATTAAGTTGACTTAGAAAATAGCCACTGCTATTATTAGCAACAGTAGCATGGAATAGACTTAGTTTTTGGGTACTTGTCAGGTTCTTATGGCCTGGAATGGCCATTGTTGGAAACAGGATGCTGGGCTCGATGGACCCTTGGTCTGACTCAGTATGGCATGTTCTTATGTTCTTATGTTCTTATATCTACGTGAGTATAATGTAAATTATTAACAATCTAGAAGGACACATACTTTGCTTGACACACCCAATACAAACCAAGGGTTAGTTGCTAGATTACACTTTTAGGCCTACTTGCCATGGACTATTCACAGACCTGTTACCCTCTCTGGTGCTTTGGTGTGCCACTCTTGCCATTTGAAAGTGACACAAGAGGGAAATGAAATGAGTGCCTAAGTCTGAGACCAACATGGAGACTATGGCTCACCCAGAATCCTCTGTTCCTTGGCCTGTTTGCAGTTCTCACCACAGAAATCTTAACTGCCTTATTGACCCTGCATTGGAGAAACTACAGGAGACATCTGGACTGCATCAGGAGACGTCAAACTTACGATGGAAGATCATGGGGTCACAGAAAAGCAGGAGGAAAAGGTCAGAATCTCACAGGCTGTTTCCACTAATTGGTACCAGCAAGGCCAGAGTCATGGAAAACTCCCTGAAGGTGAAGATCTGAGAGTAAAAATCTGACAGGACAAAGGACTTACAGAAGATTGACATGAACATCAGGCAAGTGGGCCTCAAGTTGGGAGGGGGGCTCAGGGAATTTAGTTTTAATTTATCTTGTTTTGACACAAGAAACATAATACATGGTATTCTCATAGATTCCTACTAGGGACTATTGTATGTTTTACCTATAAAAATCCATGACTCACTGATATACATTGAGTCACAGAGTAATATTTCTCTGAAGAGGGAACCCCAACTCTTTGTCTCTGGAGGTACCAGCATTGCTTATTGATATGCAATCATAAACATACATTTGTTTCTACTAAAGTTGGTGTGGCACCTTTGTGTTCATGGGGCAGTGCCTTTAAGCTGGTTTAACGCTTAACAGTATTTGCTAATAGGAGTGAGATTTTTTCTAGTATACTCTTAGTACCAGAATAGGGGACTAGCTAGTACATGCCTACTGTTTGCCCCTTATGCCACCATATGAGACTTGCTGACACATGCCTACCTGCCAAAACAGTTATGCAAACATAAGGACTTGCAAGTTGCTGCCACATGCCTATTTGTTATGCCCCTTATACCACCACAGACTGTTACCACTCTATCTGCCTGCCATGCCCCTTATAATACTACAGAGGTCTTATTGCAACTGCGAACCTACCTGCTATGTCTGCCTAATATGTACGAGCATGGACATTTTGGAGCCTCCATGTTGTTTGCTGTTGAGTATTCGCTTTTCCCCAGAAAAAGAAGTGACAAATTTAGAAACTGTTATGAACCCTCCTGTAGCGGTGCTATGGGAGGCTCCTTACCTCTTCCTGGAGGCTGCTACGAAGCCGGGGTCTCACTTACGAACTATCCAGGATTTGCTCCAGGGCCTGGGAGGTCTCAATGTTCTTGGGGCCTGCCTGAGGCTGCTCGTGTTTGCATGGATTTCCTGGTTTGGGCCACACCCTTCTCCCTAGGGGCCGGCCCGCAGCACTTCTCTGAAGTTATAGGGCCAGCTAGGTGTGGGCCTTCCAAACTCTTCCCAGGGAGTCGCCTGTCTGCAGCCCTATAAAAGGACTTCAACTTCCAGTCAGCCTGGCCTTGCATCGGAGTTACTTCAGTCCTGGAGGCACCTGCCTGCCAGCGCTCCGAAAGGTCCTTGATGTTCTTCGTGGATCTCCTCGTCTCATCTGCTTTGTGCCATGTCTTTGTGCCTGAGGTCCCCGACCAGGTCTCCTGATGTTTCGCTTACTAGTGTTCCAGCCCTTCTTGATGTTTTGTTCTTCAGTGCTCCTGAGCCTTCTGTTCTGCGGCTGTGGATCTCCGGGTGATGCTTCTTCATCTGTGGAGATGCCAGCAGTGGACTGGTGTCCTGTGCTCCTGAGCCGTCCTGCCCTGCCAGCCTTTGTAGAGCTCTGGATGACATCAGCTCCATCGTCGAAGTTCTGCCTCGGCTGGATTCTTCCCTGCGCTTGTCCCGCTCTCCTCGTGGTCCGTGACCAGCCTCCTAGGGCTGTGTAGGGCACGTAGTGGGACAGGGTGGTCCGTGACCAGCCCATTGGGTCCGCCCGTGAAGGTGGGCTGAGTAGGGAGCCCTGGGAGACAGTGCCAATGTCTACCTTCCCAGATTCTCGTCTCGTCTGGACTTCAAGTTTCTCGTCTTGTCCCTGGTGCTGTTGCATCAGCCTTGGTGTCATGTCTTCGCTTCAGCATCTCGTCTTAGATGCCATCGCATCAGTCCTTCGTTTGTGATGTCTTCGTGTCAAGGCCTCCATCTGCCCTCATCCTCAGGCCGGCCTGCTGCTCCATGCCGATCCATGCAGCAGGTCCGAAAGGGCTTAGAAAGGTCGGAGGACCATTCCCCTACCAACATCATCTTGTTGTTGGCTCTGGGAGCTTGCAGGCCTGGCAGAGGGTAAGACCGCGCTGGGGCACGCCGTAACCCTCGGTTTGGTCCTGGATTCGTCTGGGGTCAGGTCGAGGCCCAAGGGCACACTAAACCCGTTCCACAACAGAAACAAATCATTCTCCTCCCCTCCACTTATTTCATCTGACTTTGTTTCATTCAAACTCTGCACTGATCCCAGCCTGTTATGTTTTTACCCTGTTTGCTAATTCATTAGACTGTGGTGGTTTGCTCCTAAAAGCCTTGCCTTAAAGAAGAAATACAAGCAGAAGAGAAAGCAGAGGAGAGAAATCATTTACATCTACTGAGGGTGTTAAAAGTATCCGTCAGTGAGAACTCATGCAAAACCAGAAAATCCGGGAATGGACCAGATACAGAACATAGGAAGCATATTCTAAAAACACACCCCTTGCAACTGACTACAAAATCTATCTATATTCATTTGCAAAAGTGTTACCATGTTCCTAATTTTATTTTGGAAAGTCCATTTTACAAAAAATTCAGAATTCCGCCCAGCAACTTGGGGACCTTTGTAGTTCTCTTTGCCTCTGTGCCTTGCTGTTTTACCCCAGACCTTACACCCAGACTTGTTCTTGCCACTCTGGGTGGCTGCTTTGCTCCTCTCATGTTGCTTTGGAGTCTGGAAGCCACTCCTTGTGCTACTTGGTCCCCTTTATCATTGCCTGTCTTGTTTTTTTTTTCATATAACATATAACTATCAACACTTCACCAACAAACTTGGGAAAACATTGGGGTAGATTTTCAAACCACGCGAATTGGCGTACTTTTGCTGGCGCATCAGGCGCCAGCAAAAGTACGCGGGATTTTAGTAGATACGCGCGTAGCCGCTAAAATCCTGGATCGGCGCGCGCAAGGCTATCGATTCTGTATAGCCGACGCGCGCCGAGCCGCGCAGCCTACCCCCGTTCCCTCCGAGGCCGCTCCAAAATCGGAGCGGCCTCGGAGGGAACTTTCTTTTGCCCTCCCCTCACCTTCCCCTCCCTTCCCCTACCTAACCCACCCGCCCGGCCCTGTCTAAAACCCCCCCCTTACCTTTGTCGGGGGATTTACGCCTCCCGGAGGGAGACGTAAATCCCCGCGCGCCAGCGGGCCGCTAGCACGCCGGGACGCGACCTGGGTGCGGGTACGGAGGGCGCGGCCACGCCCCCGGACCGCCCCGGGCCGTAACCACGCCCCCGGGCCCGCCCCCAAAATGCTGCCGACACGCCCCCAAAACGCCACGCTGACCGGGCCCGCCCCCGACACGCCCCCTCGCCAAACCCCGGGACTTACGCGAGTCCCGGGGTCTGTGCGCGCCGGTAGGCCTATTGAACATAGGCGCACCAGCGCGCAGGGCCCTGCTCGCCTAAATCCGCCCGGATTTAGGCAGATTTAGGCGAGCAGGGCTCTGAAAATCCGCCCCATTCTTTTTTGTATGTGAAACCAGACCTCATATATTAAGAGAGTTTGAAAAAAAATCTTTTTGCAACAATACTCTCCTATCGTAATTTACCACTTGGATATTTTATCACTCTTTCATCAGTGGTTGCTCAGTGCTTATAATCATTGGTCTTGGTTCCACCTTTTTTTTTAAATTTATATGGTGAATAACACTTATTGTGCTGAGTGACCAAAACACTGATGGAGCAATCATTTGCCGTTGGTTTTTTTTTTTCTGCCACCCTTTCTGCTTTGTTCCCCCTCCATGCTGCCTTAGGATGCTGACGCCACTTTTTGTGCCAGGTTATCACTTGAGATGCCATCACATATTCAGGTCACTGCTGTTGGTTCCCTCTTTTGGAGCCTTGGAGTGCTTTTCCACACTAGTTTTCTTCTGGGTTTGTTATACTGGGGTGTTTTGTCCCCAAAACAAAATTTTTTAAAAAGTATAAAAAGATACTGGATTCACTGCCATGGGACTGCCCCTGTTCTATAGCTCTTTCTTTTCTCCAACCTCTCCACAATCTCAGCCTGGTCTTCCTACCCTGTTTGTTTGTTGATTATACTGGTGTAGTTTGTTTATAAAAGCCATGTGTTATGGAAGAATTACAGATAGAAGAAAACCCAAAGAGGATAGAAACAATTTACATGTACTGAGTGTGTTACAGGTATCAGTCAGACAGAGATAATTCATTAAAAACCAGAAAATCAGGAAATGGAACAGCCGGCATTCAGATACAGAATATGGAATACGTTTCTAACAAAAATCCTTCCCTACTTACTATAAAACATAACCACACTCATTAGAGTAACCTGGCAGAGAGAATCAATGCAAATGCAAAAAATCAGGAAATAGAACAGCCGAAAGTGAGCTATACAATACAGAAAACATTTTCTAAAAGCAGAACCCTAGAAACTTACTAAAAGCTATCTAGAGTCAATTGAAAAACAATTTCCATGTTCAGAATGTGATATTTTTATTTGGAAAACTCATTTTACAAAAAAATCAAAATTCCACCCTGCAATTTGAGGCTTGTTGTGCATTCTGCCTTGTTTTTGTGTCCAGACCTTACACCTTGGAGTTCTCTTTGTCTCCGTGCCTTGATGTCATTGTTGCGTCCGTCAATCTCAGATGGCTTCAACCTCTGTGCCTCACCTTTCTTCCTTCTCTCTCCTCGAGCCTTGGGATGATGGCTGCTGCAGTGTCTTCATGCCACTCTCTCCAGCGTCCCCGGGATGGCAACGGCGGCGGTGTTCACCATGTTTCTCCTGAGGGCCTCCTAGGGTGCGCGTGCACACACCACCCACGTCTTTATCCAAGTCATGTCTGGAACCTCGGGGGCGTCTCCTCCGAGTGATGTCACGCCATCCGGGTATTTAGCCTGCCCTTCTTTTTTTTGCTAACAAACTGAGTTAGCAAGGATCGGATTTGCCCCCGGTTTAAGCTGCTCTGCCGCTTCCCAGCTGCTGCAGGAACCTTCTCTGCCCTTCGGGGTACTTTTTCTCTAACCTGGGTACCTGCTCCTCGGGGGCCCTTATGCTTTCTTTCAGGTACCTATCTGGGATACCGGGTACTCGCTCCTCAAGGGCCTGTTCTCCCTACCTTGGTGCCTACAGTTCAACTACTTCTGCCTGCCAGGATTTTCATCAATGCACCTATCTACTTCAGTGAGTAACTAACATTCGGGCCGATACAGTAAAGCGCGGCCACGGATGCCCTGTTTTTAACCCACTTTGGATGCACATTTTGGACGCATAAGGCGGACCCGCGATTCAGTATCGGCTTTTACTCGTCCTTACAGCTTTCTGAAATGGATGCGTATCCGTCTCCGCCTGCCGCATGTATATGATATGTTAATGATCGATTTAGCTATTCCCTGCGATACAGTAACATGCGCCCAGATTATCGCCTTTTTAACCAGCTTATTTACCGCTTCTTTAACCTGAATATTTACCGCCTACTCTGACCCTGGCATTAGTGTGGTGTTCGGTCAGCTTCGGACCAGACAGCGTCATGGACAACATGCATATATTGGCTCTGGTGATCTTTTTCATTCGGTTGGACGTCCGGCTGCCTTGAGCATCCGGCCGGGTGCTCAATGCAGTAGCCATGGACGTTGGAAGGCAGCGGGGTCTCCGATCTTGGATGCCCAGGCGGGAACATCCATGAACGGAAGCCTCGACCTTGGATATCAGGATGGGCGCTCAAGGCAGCGGGGTCTCCGATCTTGGATGCCAGGGCAGGAACGTCCATAAACGGAAGCCCCGACCTTGCACGTCCAGATGGGCGCTCAAGGCAGTGGGATTTCCGATCTTGGACGCCCGGGCGGGAATGTCCATGAACAGAAGCCCCGACCTTGGACGTCCGGACGGGCACTCAAGGCAGCGTACATGGACGTTGGAAGGCAACGTTCCTCTCTTTCTGGGCGTCCATGCTCAGAGGCCCCGACCTTCACAGACGCCCGGATGTCCTTGCACGTCCTTTAGTGCCCGGACGTGGAAGGTTGGGGGTAGCCTCCGAACAAGGACGCATGGATGCTCAGGGCAGCAGCCCCGGTGTCCATGCAGGGTCTGTAGAAAAGAACCATCCACTTACCTGGTGGAATGACATTTGAAATGACATTTGAAATGACATTTCAAATGACAGGTATGGCGCCAGCGCACCCTGGATATTCTCTCCGCTCTATACAGTATAATGCATTGCAAACGCCTACCACTTCACAGAGACGCTTTGGACGCTCGTTTGCCACTGCTTGGATTTGCGTCTAATTTGAATACTGAATCGAGCGGCTTGTGAACCAAAATGTGCGTGTGGCAAACGAGCGGGTGCCCGGCACTGCCGCACTTTGTCTTACGCGTCCTTACTGTATCGGTCCGATTGTCAGTCTGTCTCAGCTTCAGCACTGGAAGTCTGCATCTGGGACTTCTCTATTAACTTGTGCAGCCTACCAACTACCTGAGCACAGGACTTTTCTACTGGGTTACCTCACCTCTGCCATCCCTGAGCAGTACCACCAAGCTGTATTATAAATATGAATTCTCTGTGTCTGCGTGTATAGAGTCTAGCCTAGTACTGTGGTTCCTCATGGGGCTCCTTCCCGTGGGAGTGTCCATCATCTCAGTACCCAAGAATCCACTCCAACACCTCAAAACCATAACAGTCTAGTGGAACATTTGTGTATCCCCACCACTACCATGACGTCTCCTCTACTTTTGTCCTCTATTCATGGAGAGCCCTTACCGGGTGAAGTAACCCTGCTTACAGAACCAGTGAGCTTATGTACTGGTGCTTTTCATACAGAGACTATTTCCTTCTTTGTGCTAGAGAAGGCCATGCACCCTTTGGTACTTGGGCTACCGTGGTTGCAGAAACATATGCTATAATTCAACTGGGCCACTTTGGAGCTTTCATGTTGGGGTCCAGATTGCCATGGCAAATGCTTGATGGAAGTCTCTCCAATACCATGCATGCCAACTACCCCGTTGTTGCCTGGGTTGTCGCCTCAATATGCATCTTTCCAAGATGTGTTTTCAAAAAAAGCCACTGATGTATTACCTCCACACAGATCATACGACTGCACCATCAATTTGAAGCCTAATATGGAACCACCCAAAGGAATGGTTTACCCCCTCTCTGTGGTAGAGAATAAAGCGATGTTAGAGTACATCCAGGAGAATCTCCATAAAGGCTTCATAAGACCATCCAAGTCTCCTGCCAGCGCAGGCTTCTTCTTTGTGGGAAAGAAGGATAGAACATTACGTCCATTCATTGATTACAGAGGTCTGAATGAGATCATGGTAAAGGATCGCTATCCCTTACCACTCATCTCGGAGCTATTCGACAGGTTACAGGGAGAAGGATATTCTCCAAGCTTGACCTCAAAGGAGCGTATAACTTAGTTCGCATCCGCTCTGGCGATGAATGGAAGATGGCTTTTAAACCCAGGGTGGGCACTTCTACAACGCACCGCAGGCCCGAGAGTAAAAGATCACACCGGGACCCTCCCTCTGGACCCCAGGTAATTTAAGGCATTTTGGGGGGGTTCGGGAGGGTGGGGGATTTATTTTAAAGGGTCGGGGTGGGTTTTAGGGATGTTTTAGTGTGCCGGTTTTCCCGCCCTCCCCCGATTTACGATTTACACGATATTTTAAAAAACAAAACCGCGACGATAAGATTCCCTCCCCCCCCTAGCCGAAATCGATCGTTAAGACGATCGATCACACGATTCACATCTCTATCTGACATAGGGGTAGGAGACGTGCTAAGCCAGACCAGTGCCTCTAAGATCTTGCACCCCTGCTCATTATTTGCCCGACAGTTCTCGCCAGCGGAGAAGAACTATGGCATTGGGGATAAAGAGTTGCTGGCAATAAAAATGGCATTTGAAGAATGGTGCCCCTTGCTTGAAGGTGCACAACATCAGATAACTGTTTACACTGATCAAAAAAATCTGGAGTACCTCCATCACGCTCAATGCCTTAACCATAGACAGGCGTGGTGGTCCCTGTTCTTCAACAGATTTGACTATGTGCTGAAATATCGCCCTGGTGATAAGAATATCAGAGCAGATGCATTATCTCGCTCTTTTCTCTCTGAAGACGTACCTGATGAACCCCAGCATATCATCGACCCGAAGAGAGTTTTTCTGACAGCTACACATCCGGTACCCCGGGCAAGACCATTGTACCCTGCAATCTAAGAAAGAAGTTGCTAGCATGGGCTCACGCTTCGAAACTGGCCGGATACCCTGGTCAACGGTGAACACTGGCTAAGCTACAAAAGTACTATTGGTGGCCCACCATGAAGGAAGACACTTTTGCGTATGTAGCTTCCTGTTCCAATTGTGCCAGACAGAAACCTCCTCCCAGACATCCTTGGGGCCTGCTTCAACCCTTGCCAGTACCAGATGAGCCCTGGACCCACATTGCAACAGATTTTGTAGTGGACTTGCCACTTTCTGGTGGTAACAATACCATCTGAGTTACAGTGGATCGATTTTCGTTGCTCTCCCTTACGTGCCTTCAGCCATGGAACTTGCTAAACTATTCATCAGTCACATCTTTTGCCTACACGGCATGTCTAAACACATTGATTCTGACAGAGGAGCTCAATGTACAGCCGCTTTCAACACAGTAAACCATGCAATCTTACTCAACAGATTAGCTGAAATAGGAGTCATGGATATCCTATTAAAATGGTTTTCCTCCTATTTATCACATAGAAATTTCCAAGTAATGTTCAACAACAATCTCTCAAATAAAGTAAATCTCAACACAGGAGTACCGCAAGGATCTGCCCAACTAGCTACTCTCTTCAACATCTACCTACTACCAATATGTCATGCACTAGAACGCCTTGGGTTGACCCACTTTCTATACGCTGACGATATTCAAATACTGGTCCCTATACAGAATACGCTTGAAGAAACATACGAGAAAACTATCATCTATCTCTCAGAAATCAAACAGCATCTAACTGACCTGAAACTCATAATAAACATAGATAAAACTGAGTTAATAATCCTTGAAAGTGGCTAATTTCTAAGTCAACTTAATTAACAGCAGGTAATGCACTTCTCCTCCAAGAACTTATCCAATCCTTTTTAAAACACAGCTATATTAACTGCACTAACCACATCCTCTGGCAACAAATTCCAGAGTTTAATTGTGCGTTGAATGAAAAAGAACTTTCTCCGATTAGTTTTAAATGTGCCACATGCTAACTTCATGTAGTGTCCCCTAGTCTTTCTATTATCCGAAAGCATAAATAACCGATTCACATCTATCCGTTCTAGACCTCTCATGATTTTAAACACCTCTATCATATCCCCCCTCAGCCATCTCTTCTCCTAGCTGAAAAGTCCTAACCTCTTTAGTCTTTCCTCATAGGGGAGCAGTTCCATTCCCCTTATCATTTTGGTAGCCCTTCTCTGTACCTTCTCCATCGCAATTATATCTTTTTTGAGATGCTGAGACCAGAATTGTACACAGTATTGAAGGTGCGGTCTAACCATGGACTGATACAGAGGCATTATGACATTTTCCGTTTTATTCACCATTCCCTTTCTAATAATTCCCAACATTCTGTTTGCTTTTTTGACTGCCGCAGCACATCTTGGACTACTGCAATGCTCTACTCCTTGGCCTACCACTTGCTACCATCCGTCCTCTACAGATCCTACAGAACACAGCTGCCGGAATTCTGACTGGATTAAAAAAACATGAGCACATCACAACAAACCCTCATCTCTATACACTGGCTCCTGATAAAATACCGTATAGAACACAAAGTACTTACAATTCTGCATAAAATAATCCAAGGACCTCAAAACAACTGGCTAAGCAAATCCATCAAACTCCACGCTCCAAAATGGAACTTATGCTCAAAGAACAAAGGCCTCCTCAAAATCCCTCACGCCAGAACCACACAACTGAACACAACCCGCGAGAGAGCCATATCCATCGCCAGCCCCACTCTATGGAACTCAATACCAATCGAAATAAGAAATCAACCAAATATCAAAATTTTCAAAAAAGACCTGAAAACCTGGCTATTCACCAGAGCCTACTCAAACTCAATCAATCAACCTGACCACCAATCAACCATGCAACCCAATTTCAAGAAAAAGTCCCTGGTGGTCCAGCGGGGTCCTGGAGCCATCTGCACTTGGGCCATCGGCTGCCAGTATTCAAATTGGCGCCATTAGCCTTTGCTCTTACTATGTCACAGAGGCTACCAGTGCAATTGGTCAGCCCCTAAGAACATAAGAACATAAGAAATTGCCATGCTGGGTCAGACCAAGGGTCCATCATGCCCAGCATCCTGTTTCCAACAAACCTGGCAATTACCCATACACTAAGAAGATCCCATACTCCCCGACTCTCTTCAACATATATCTTCTCCCACTCTGTCAATTACTCACCAACCTCAAGCTAATTCATTTTCTATATGCGGATGATATACAAATCCTCATCCCTATAGAAGACTCACTACACAAAGCTATGTCACACTGGAATAAATGTCTCTCAGCTATCAACAACCTCCTCAACAGCCTCAACCTAGTCTTAAACACAAAAAAAACTGAAATCCTCATTATAGCGCCGGAAAACTATGTCCCATCCACAACTCTTAATACTAGCCAAAGCCTGGATACCTTTTCACAACAAGTAAAAGACCTAGGAGTCATCATAGACAGCGGATTCAGCCTCAACAAATTCGTCAACAACACTACAAAAGAATGTTTCTTTAAACTTCAAACCTTAAAGAAACTAAAACCACTCCTGCTATACAGAGACTTCCGCATGGTACTACAGGCCATCATACTCCCAAAACTGGACTACTGCAACTCCCTCCTTCTAGGCCTACCAGCATGCACCACAAAACCACTTCAGATGGTCCTTAATGCCTCAGCAAGAATCCTCTCAAATGCCAAAAAAAGAGATCATATTACACCAATCCTTCTTCATCTCCACTGGCTACCAATTAAATTCAGGATCCAATTCAAATCCTTAATGATGATACATAAAGCCTTGTACAACATAGCGCCTCTCAAGCTAACATTCCAAATTCAACTACACACATCCATGAAACCGACCAGAAGCGCTTATCAGAACAGACTAATCACCCAACCAGCTAAATCCGCGCTGAGAAAACGCGCCCTATCCACAGCAGGCCCTTCACTCTGGAACTCACTTCCCACAGACCTTCGCCTTGAACCATGCCACTCCACATTTAAAAAGAAACTTAAGACTTGGTTATTTAAACAAGCATTCCCGCAGAGCTAAGAGCAGGTAGAAAGTCAGTCACTTATCATCCGTTTACCCCAGCATATTTCACATAACTTGTTATCTTATTTACTGTTATTTTTCATGGATGTTTACTGTTAGTTACTTATTTATTTCTATTTATTTCTATTTTATTTATGTATTTTTTTGTTATCTATTTATTATCACTTCTTAATTGTTAACATTATTATTTATATTTCCCTGTTATTTGGATTAACCATGTTCATTGTAAGCCTCTAACTTGAAGCGATATTTACTGTTCATTGTAAACCGGGGTGATATGTATATTATACAGGAACCTCCGGTATATAAATCCGTTAAATAAATAAATAAATAAATGCAATTAATAGCAGTGGCTATTCCCTAAGTAAACTTGATTAATAGCAGTTAATAGACTTCTCCTCCAAGAACTTATCCAAACCTTTTTTGAATCCAGCTACACTAACTGCACTAACCACATCCTCTGGCAACAAATCCAGAGCTTTATTGTGCGTTGAGTGAAAAATAATTTTCTCCGATTAGTCTTAAATATGCCACTTGCTAACTTCATGGAATGCCCCCTAGTCCTTTTATTATTCAAAAGTGTAAATAACCGAGTCACATCTACTCATTCAAGAACTTCATTATCTTAAAGACCTCTATCATATCCCCCCTCAGCCATCTCTTCTCCAAGCTGAACAGCCCTAACCTCTTCAGCCTGTCCTCATAGGGGAGCTGTTCCATCCCCTTTATCATTTTGGTTGCCCTTCTCTGTACCATCTCTATCGCAACTATATGTTGCGATGGAGAAGGTACAGAACTCGCTACCTACTTTAAGAAAAAAATCACCAACCTCATATCCCCGCTTATCTCATCCAATCCCCAGCCCCCATCCCCCTACACCCCTACCACCCACCGGACAACAAACTTTGAATCATTCGAACTCACATTTTCCCTTGAGATATAATCCATGCTCAAGAAGATGAAATCATCCTCTCACCCTTTGGACTTGATTCCTTCAAAACTACTCATTCCATCCTGAAAACCATCGCTAAACCTCTAGCAGAAGTCATCAATTGCTCTCTATCACAAGGATTAGTACTAGACTCTCTTAAACTTGCCATTCTCAAACCTCTATTAAAGAAACCTAACCTGAATCCAGCTGATCCCACTAACTTCCACCCGATAGCTAACGTACTGTTTATTGCTAAACTCATGGAAAAAATTGTCAACAAGCAACTCACAGAATACCTGGACGAACACAAGATCCTTGTCCCTGCTCAGTTCGGATTCCGCAAATCGTTAAATACTGAATCCCTCTTAATCTCGCTCACGGACACCATTCTCCTGGGTCTAGAAAACAGACAACCATATTTTCTCGCTCTTCTAGATATTTCTGCAGCCTTCGACACGGTGAACCACTCAATGCTCATAGAATGACTCTCAGACATTGGCATCACAGGAACTGCACTCAGCTGGTTCAAGTCATTCCTTAGCAACAGGAACTTCAAGGTCAGAATCAATAACAAACCATGGAGCGATATAGAGGCATTATGACATTTTCCGTTCTATTAACCATTCCCTTCCTAATAATTCCTAACATTCTGTTTGCTTTTTTGACTGCTGCAGAACACTGAGCCGACAATTTTAAAGTATTATGCACTATAATGCTTAGATCTTTTTCCTGGGTGGTAGCTCCTAATATGGAACCCAACATTGTGTAACTACAGCAAGGGTTATTTTTCCCTATATGCAACACCTTGCACTTGTCCACATTAAATTTCATCTGCCATTTGGATGCCCAATCTTCCAGTCTTGCAAGGTCCTCCTGTAATGTATCACAGACTGCTTGTGATTTAACTACTCTGAATAATTTTGTATCATCCGCAAATTTGATAACCTCAATCGTCGTATTCCTTTCCAGATCTTTTATATATATATATTGAAAAGCACCGGTCCAAGTACAGATCCCTGAGGCACTCCACTGTTTACCCTTTTCCACTGAGAAAATTAACCATTTAATCCTACTCTCTGTTTCCTGTCTTTTAACCAGTTTGTATCCACAAAAGGACATCGCCTCCTATCCCATGACTTTTAGTTTTTGTAGAAGCCTCTCATGAGGGACTTTGTCAAACGCCTTGTGAAAATCCAAATACACTACATCTACCGGTTCACCTTTATCCACATGTTTATTAACCCCTTCAAAAAAATGAAGCAGATTGATTAGGCAAGATTTCTCTTGGGTAAATCCATGTTGACTGTGTTCCATTAAATCATGTCTTTCTATATGCTCTACGATTTTGATCTTGAGAATAGTTTCCACTATTTTTCCCGGCACTGAAGTCAGGCTCACTGGTCTATAGTTAACCGGATCGCCCCTGGAGCCTTTTTTAAATATTGGGATTACATTGGCCACCCTCCAGTCTTCAGGTACAATGGTAGGAGCACAAGATGGCGCCGGCCGTCCGTTGCTCCTACCATGTGACAGGAGCCGACCACTGGCACCAGTAGCCCCTGTGACATAGTAAGGGCAAAGGCTATCGACGCCATTTTGAATACCGGCAGCCGACAGCGTGAGTGCAGGAGATGGGTCCTGGACCCCCGCTGGACCACCAGGGAGTTTTGGCAAGTCTTGGGGGGGGGGTGAGGAGGGTGGGGGATAGTAGTTAATAAAATTGTAGCCGGGAAACGAATAAGAATGGAACGCATGAACGGATCGGGGCCCCCCTTTGCCGAATGCAACGTATCTGCCCCCCCCACAAATACGAATACCAAATTTAACATATGCGATCCCTCTTCACATCCCTAGCCCATCCATTCCATTTAATTTACATTCCTTTTTTTCATCTGCTATCTCAACTTTCTTCTCTCATTCCTCATCTCTATAATGCCTTCTTTCCTATCCTCTCACTTTTCAAACACCTTACCTCCTTTTGTACCTTATCTCTTTACCCACATCCCCAGTATCCCTCTACCAGCATATATTCCCTTTCCTCTTAGGCCATCAAAATTCCCTCCTTCCATGCTTGGAGTCAAGAGACACTAAGATCACATTTGAGCAACAAGTTCTACCTCCCCCACCTTTCATCCTTGAGATAGGCCACAAGTGTGTGGATTCAGCTGATTGTTCTCAGGCAGGAGGAAGAAGTAGAAAAATGCTCTGCTCTGTAAATTACCCTACACTCGCATAGTGGAGCTGCAGGAGGCTGGTCAGAGGACTCACTCAGGCTTAGCTGATTGGCAACAAGTAACAAAAAAAAATGGAACTTAAGGGCACTCAAGCATGACCTACATAGAGATACAGAACAGTGCGTTGGAGGGATTAAAGTTGTACATGACTGTATACCTGCACAGATAATAGATAAAACAGCTGATTAAATAAGTGTGTCAGAGCTCACTGTCCCTTCTCCTTTAACCCCATGTAGCCTATTTAGAGTGGAAGTACAATTTATGAAGTAGAGGAGGAAGAGATGCAAACTGAGGATAACAAGTGCAGCATTCTTTCATCATCCTTGTGGCCTGTGCTGATTCTCTTGCTCTGTAAATAGAAAGAGGAGAAGGAGGTAGGGTCCCCAACATTCCCTGGACAATATGAAAATGATGCTTAAAACCTTGATTATGCCAATACCCAAAATGTGGTCTTACTTTTCTTAAGAAAATCAAAATTTAAATTCCTCATTTTAAGTGTGCCAAAACCAGGACTATATCAGTCTGTTTGGGATGACTTGGGTGAAGTGGCAACCCTAGATGGAGGCCTGGGAAGAATGGAGTCTTAACAGTGAAAATGGATATCTAGAGGATGGGAAGAGGGGAGGAGTAAAAGCAGAAGTGAGTGCCCATAATGGAATTCATAAAGTTGATCTCCCAACAGAAATGATCTACATATTTAGCACAATAAGAACATAAGAAAATGCCATACTGGGTCAGACCAAGGGTCCATCAAGCCCAGCATCCTGTTTCCAACAGTGACCAATCCAGGCCATAAGAACCTGGCAAGTACCCAAAAACTAAGTCTATTCCATGTTACCATTGCTAATGGCAGTGGCTATTCTCTAAGTGAACTTAATAGCAGGTAATGGACTTCTCCTCCAAGAACTTATCCAATCCTTTTTTAAACACAGCTATACTAACTGCACTAACCACATCCTCTGGCAACAAATTCCAGAGTTTAATTGTGCGTTGAGTAAAAAAGAACTTTCTCCGATTAGTTTTAAATGTGCCCCATGCTAACTTCATGGAGTGCCCCCTAGTCTTCCTACTATCCGAAAGAGTAAAGAACCGATTCACATCTACCCGTTCTAGACCTCTCATGATTTTAAACACCTCTATCATATCCCCCCTCAGTCGTCTCTTCTCCAAGCTGAAAAGTCCTAACCTCTTTAGTCTTTCCTCATAGAGGAGTTTTTCCATTCCCCTTATCATTTTGGTAGCCCTACTCTGTACCTTCTCCATCGCAATTATATCTTTTTTGAGATGCGGCGACCAGAATTGTACACAGTATTCAAGGTGTGGTCTCACCATGGAGCGATATAGAGGCATTATGACATTTTCCGTTTTATTAACCATTCCCTTCCTAATAATTCCTAACATTCTATTTGCTTTTTTGACTGCTGCAGCACACTGAGCCGAATATTTCAATGTACTATCTACTATGACACCTAGATCTCTTTCTTGGGTGGTAGCTCCTAATATGGAACCTAACATCGTGTAACTACAGCAAGGGTTATTTTTCCCTATATGCAACACCTTGCACTTGTCCACATTAAATTTCATCTGCCATTTGGATGCCCAATCTTCCAGTCTTGCAAGGTCCTCCTGTAATGTATCACAGTCTGCTTGTGATTTAACTACTCTGAATAATTTTGTATCATCCGCAAATTTGATAACGTCACTCATCGTATTCTTTTCCAGATCATTGATATATATATTGAAAAGCACCGGCCCAAGTACAGATCCCTGAGGCACTCCACTGTTTACCCTTTTCCACTGAGAAAATTGACCATTTAGTCCTACTCTCTGTTTCCTGTCTTTTAACCAGTTTGTAATCCACGAAAGGATATCGCCTCCTATCCCATGACTTTTTAGTTTTCGTAGAAGCCTCTCATGAGGGACTTTGTCAAACGCCTTCTGAAAATCCAAATACACTACATCTACCGGTTCACTTTTATCCACATGTTTATTAACCCCTTCAAAAAAATGAAGCATTTTTGTTAGGCAAGACTTTCCTTGGGTAAATCCATGTTGACTGTGTCCCATTAAATCATGTCTTTCTATATGCTCTACAATTTTGATCTTGAGGATAGTTTTCCACTATTTTTCCCGGCACTGAAGTTAGGCTCACTGGTCTATAGTTACCCGGATCACCCCTGGAGCCTTTTTTAAATATTGGGGTTACATTGGCCACCCTCCAGTCTTCAGGAACAATGGATGATTTTAATGATAGGTTACAAATTTTAACTAATAGGTCAGAAATTTCATTTTTGAGTTCCTTTAGAACCCTAGGATGCATACCATCCGGTCCAGGTGACTTGCTACTCTTTAGTTTGTCAATCTGGCCTACTACATCTTCCAGGTTGACAGTGATTTCGTTCAGTTCGTCTGACTCATCACCCCTGAAAACCAACTCCGGAACTGGTATCTCCCCAACATGTTGGGGAGATACCAACTCCGGAACTGGTATCTCCCCAACATCCTCTTTTATTTCCATATATTTATTTCTGCCCAATATCTGGTGTAAGTTATCAAAATCATCTTAAAATTGACAAAAAGACTGGGTAGAGGTCTGGGTACAATGCGGATATTTCAGGCTGAAGACCCAGGAGAGTCTTTATGAGCTGCAGTTGGACTGGGTGAACTGATAGACTAATTGGTAAGAACTTAAGAACATAAGAGGTTGCCATATCGGGTCAGACCGAGGGTCCATCAAGCTCAGCATACTGTTTCCAACAGTGGCCAAACCAGGCTACAAGTACCTGGCACATACCCAAACATTAAATAGGTCCCATGCTATGAATGGCCGCTGTCCTGGCTGGCCTCCACCCTGCCCTGCCCAGACCTTGCTCTCTGGCCTGCCCCTTTCTTCAGGCCCGACACTTCTGTGCATATCGGGAGATATGCATGTGGCCGGGCCTTTTTAAAAATGCGCTCAACGCAAGCAAGGTCCGGCCACATGCATAATTCCCTGATTTTATATGTGCAGGCCTTTTAAAATCTATTTGTAAGTCAGCATGACTAATAGTAGCACTTTTTTGACTTATGTGACCTCGGGCTGTTATTTAGCCAGATAAACCATCATTTATCTTGATTAGTCTGAACTTACATATGTGAGCAACTGTGAATGCTTATGTACTTGAATTTTATAACCTACACATATCAGTTGCATGCAGGTTATTATATACACCAGTAATTTGGCATGCACCCATATGCAGGCGTATATGGGTGCACGCAAGCAGTTTTGTAAGTTAGCCTCCCAATCTAGCACACAATAATCATAGACAGTAATAATCTAATTCACAATAAATATTTATTTTTTTGCAAGATTTAAGAGCTGTTTACCAGCAGTCCAAATTATCACAAATAGATGAAGGTTCTGCCTCTCAACCATTTCTTTATCCACTTTAAAATATAGTCATACTTCCATGCTTCTAGCTTGCAGAAAATGTTAATGAAGTACAGAAAGGGAAGGTCAATTGCCATCTCATTGATCCACCACTTTTGTCACCTCATGAAAAAGGTGAAGGCTTTGGTTCTCTTCTAAGAACTGAATGAAATTAGGGGCAAAAAATCAGCACAAGCCCAGCAAATAATTTTGCTTGCATACATTTTTAAAAGTGCATATTTTTGTTCAAGGATTTAATTTCCTGAAATTTCAGAAAGAGGAGAGAAAAACACCATTGATAAAATGGTGGCTGGAAAAATTTGACACATAAGGAACTATTTCTTCAAGCAAAGACCGGTGAATACATGGAACAATTTCTCTGAATGGAGAAGGTGGAAGAAAAATGTTAATGGAATTGGAAGAAGACTTGGGATAAGTATAGACAATCCTTAGATGTGGTGAAAGTTAGAGGAAAGCATAGATCAGGTTAGGTCTGTGATTTTGCAGGAGAAGGAAAGACGGGCAGAGAAGACAGAATACAATAGCAGATAATGAGCAGAAATGTATGTATCTTGTTTGACTCTTCTTATAATCCACAGACCCCTCACTCTTTCTGGAGTGAGAGATAGCCCGCTGGATACAGGAAATCTGCCAGACTTGGCCAGCCCAGCTGCTGTTTTGACTGTGTCCCCTGTTCTGCTGGAGAAATAGCCAATGAAACAGGTGAGCCGCCTCTGGTCTATCTCTGAGATAATGAGGGACTCTAACATGCCACAACTTTGACTTCCCAAGGCTGTGATGTAGTAAATTCGAAAAACCAAAAACAAGGGACTAAGAGTACTGTAGCCTATCACACAAATACAAATAAAGATCTCTATACATAAAGCAATATAGCACTCCCAAAGTCTCAGTTCTCCTTAGATACACTTTGCCTAACTTGTTTATCTTTCACTATCCGGTAAAACTCTAGTTCAAGAGGATGTGGTTAGTGCAGTTAGTATAGCTGGGTTCAAAAAAGGTTTGGATAAGTTCTTGGGAGAAGTCCATTAACTGCTATTAATCAAGTTTACTTAGGGGTAGATTTTTAAAAAAAGCGCGATCGCGTACTTTTGTTTGCGCAGCAGGCGCAAACAAAAGTACGCTGGATTTTATAAGATACGCGCATAGCCGCGCGTATCCTCTAAAATCCTGGATCGGCGCGCGCAAGGCTGCCGATTTTGGGCAGCCTGCGCGCGCCGAGCTGCTCAGCCTGCCTCCGTTCCCTCTGAGGCCGCTCCGATTTCGGAGCGGCCTCGGAGGGAACTCTCTTTCGCCCTTCCCTCACCTTCCCCTCCCTTCCTCTACCTAACCCACCCCCCGGCCCTATCTAAACGCCCCCCTTACCTTTGTCCCTAGATTTACGCCTGCGAGAAGCAGATGTAAATCTACGCGCGCCAGCGAACTGCTGACGCGCCGTCTTCCAACCCGGGGGCTGGTCAGGAGGCCTGGACCACGCCCCCGGGCCGGCGCCACGCCCCCGGTCCCGCCCCCGAAATGCCGCGCCCCGCCCCCGAAACGCGGCGTCATCCGGTCCTGCCCCCGACACGCCCCCTCCGAAAAACTCCGGGACCTACGCGCATCCCGGGGCTCTGTGCGCGCCGGCGGCTATGGAAAATAGGCACGCCGGCGCGCAAGGCCCTGCTCGCGTAAATCCGCCTGGATTTACGCGAGCAGGGCTTTTAAAATCCGCCCGTGTGGGAATAGACACTGCTATTGATTGCGCCATACGCCGGCCGTATGGCCATATAGCCGGCGCCATTTTGCAATACGGCAATATGATTCCAGTGCAGGAGGTCACTTCCGGACCCCCGTTGGAATTTTGGCAAGTCTTGTGGGGGTCAGGAGGTCCCCCCAAGCTGGCCAAAAGTCCCTGGGGGTCCAGCGGGGGTCCGGGAGCGATCTCCTGCGCTCATGACGTCGGGGGACAGGAACCAAAATGGCGCCGGCGCTACCTTTGCCCTGTCATATGACAGGGCAAAGGTAGCACCGGCGCCATTTCTATTAATGCACCCGTGGCCCGAGAGTGGAAGATCACACCGGGGACCCCCCACTGGACCCCAGGTAATTTAAGACATTTTGGGGGGGTTCGGGAGGGTGGGGGATTTATTTTAAAGGGTCGGGTGGGTTTTAGTGTTGTTTTAGTATGCCCTCCCCCTTCCCCTCCCCCTTCCCCCGATTTACGATTTTTGACGATAAATCGGGGGAATTCCTATTGCATATCGCCTCTAATGATTTTTGACGATTTAAAATATATCGGATGATATTTTAAATCGTCAAAAAACGATTGACATCTCTAATGCTGGGCTTGATGGATTCTTGGTCTGACCCAGCATGGCAATTTCTTATGTTCTATCTGTTTTATCTAAAGATTATTATGATGGAAACATATTTCTTGTCATGGATTAATTTATCATTCACAACAGAGAAATTCCGAAATGTTAATTACATGTCTTATCTGTAGTGCAGAGTAGGGAAACTCCCCAGCTTGCTCAAACGTTTTGTAACAACCACAAAAATGCCCACGCGGCCACTAATGCACGGGTGAACTGTATCAGGGTTTTTCTAAAGACAAAAGAAGAAGGGAGAGAAGAAAATGTAATAAAAATTCAAACACTGTAAAAGCAATTACCTTTTACTTAATGAGATCCTCTTGGCAGTGTTTCTTGGTAACTTTGGAATTTGTCTCAAGAGCCTGTCAACATTTCTAAAGGAGCTAGGCACAGCCTGCACTTTACACTCACTTTTAAATCACACACTGCCCATGAGTGACTTCTCAAACAGCCAGTCAGTGAGCAAAAATGTATTTCAAAATTGCTTTCAAAACCGTTAATCAAATATTTTTACAAATCCAGGCCCCACATTCAGTGATAAAGTTATACCCATCCAGTTCCACAAAATCTAATGTAAAACAGCTCTTTTACTCCGGACTCTATGAATTAATCTTATGAAAAGGGGTAGGGGAAAATAATGATCTTTATATATCAAGTCAAAAGAATTTTTCAATAATTATTATATTCTCCCAATAATATAGTAACATGGTAATAACAGCAGAAAAGACCAAATTGGTCCATCTAGTCTGCCCAGAAAGCTTCCCAAGGTAGTAACTGCCGCTCCGTGCAGGTTACCCTCATGATTCTCTTAAGTGAGGTAACTGCCGCTCCATGCAGGTTACCCACTTGTTTTTCTTAAGTTCTGTTCTGTGCAGGTTACCCACTTGTTTCTATTAAGGGCAGTAACTGCCGTTCCTTGCCAGTTAAGCTTTTTTTTTATTCTCATCCTCTAGCCTTTTAGGGATCCACAGTATTTATCCCATGCCCCTTTGACATCCTTTACAGTTTTAGTCTTCACCACTTCCTCCGGAAGGGCATTCAGGCATCCACCACCATTTCAGTGAAGAAATATTTCCTGACATTAGTTCTTAGTGTTCCTCCCTGGAGTTTCAAATCGTGACCCTGTAGTTCTACTAAATTGTTTCCAATGGAAAAGGTTTGTAGACTACGATGCATCATTAAAACCTTTCAAGTATCTGAAGGTCTGTATCATATCTCCCCTGCTCCTCCTCTTCTCCAGGGTATACATATTCAGGTTCTTCAACCTTGCCTCATAAGGCATTCGATGGAGACCACCCACCATTTTGGTCACCCTTCTCGGGAACACCACCCTCCTGTAGTTCTAGGAATAGCCTAGTGGTTAGCGCAGTGGGCTATAAACCAGGCAACTAGGGTTTGAGTCCTGCTGTTGCTCCTTGTGACCTTGGGCAATTGCCTCAGGTACAAACTTAAATTGTAAGTTCTTTGGGGATAAGGACATATCTACAATAGTTGAATGTAATCCACTTTACAGCACTGAAAAAAGTGCCAAACCCCCCCCCCCCCCCCCCCCAGAATATAAATCTTTTGAGATACAGTCTCCAGAACTGAACACAGTACTCCAGGTGAGGCCTTACCAGGGGATTATCACTTCCCTTTTCTTACTCGATATTCCTCTCTCTATGCAGCCCAGCATTATTCTGGCTTTGGCTAGCGCCGTGTCAAACTGCTTCATCTACTATCACCCCA
This sequence comes from Rhinatrema bivittatum, assembly GCF_901001135.1. Lineage (NCBI taxonomy): Eukaryota > Metazoa > Chordata > Amphibia > Gymnophiona > Rhinatrematidae > Rhinatrema > Rhinatrema bivittatum. The sequence continues at coordinate 91,468 of NW_021820765.1, read as the reverse complement.
AGGTCTCTCTCCTGCTCCATGCTGTTAATTTTGCTTCAAATACTTAAAGAATCCTGAAGTTACTTATTAATGTTTCCAACTCATGATTACATTTCATTTATTTATAGGGCTTCCAGGGATAACAATTACTATTCACAAAGAATATTCAGAGTTTTGTAACATTATTCCATAGATAGACAGATGGTGGCCATTGCCTGGTGATGTTACTTGTGTTTCCTCTTCATTTCAGATACAAGTGAGTGTTGGAAGTGCCCAGAAGACTACTGGCCCAATGAGAGTTGAGATAAGTGCCTTCTAAAAGCAATAGAGTTTCTGTCCTTCCAGAACCCCTGGGAGCAGCTTTGGCAGCTGTTGCTGTCATCTTGTCTTTTGCCACCATCCTCATGCTCTCCATCTTCTACCTGTTCCAGGACACACCAATTGTGAGAGCCAACAACTGGGGCCTCAGTTATCTCCTTCTCTGTACCCTCACACTCTGTTTTCTCTGCTCCTTAATATTTATTGGTTTTCCCATGAATCTCACATGCATGGCCCGCCAGCCTGCCTTTGGCCTCATCTTTACTGTTAGTGTGTCTTGCATATTGGCAAAAACAATCACCGTGGTCATTGCCTTCAAGGCTGTGAATCCCCACAATCACCTCCAAAAATGGGTTGGGTCCACAGTCCCCAATTTCATTGTTCTTTTTTGTTCCCTCATCCAGCTTGTTATATGCACTTATTGGATTTCTAGCCATACTCCCTTTCCTGAATACAACACCAGATCTGAAAGCGGGAAAATAATCATTGAGTGCAATGATGGGTTGACCATACTCTTCTACTGTATGCTGGGATATATGGGCTTCCTGGCCATCATTAGCTTCATTGTGGCCTTCCTGGCTAGGACTTTACCTGACTGCTTCAATGAGGCCAAGTTTATCACCTTCAGCATGCTGGTCTTTGTGAGTGTCTGGCTGTCTTTCATTCCTGCCTACCTCAGCACACAGGGGAAGTACTTGGTTGCAGTAGAGATCTTTGCCATTTTATCCTCTGGTGCAGGGTTACTTTTCCTGATATTTCTCCCCAAGTGTTACATTATTCTCCTTCATCCAAAGATGAACTCCAAGGAACATTTAATTGGAAAACAATCCACACACAAATAAAGTTAGTTACATGCCTAGCAAGTGACTATTGGATTGGCAGAAGTGATACATAGCGTTTCATTTCTATTTATTCATTTATACATCTTATATTCCATGAATCCATTTATGCTCAGCATGGATCACAGCATTACATACATAAAATAAAATATAAATATAACAATCTATATAAATAAAAATGTAAATGTTCGTTTGTTCAAAATCTTATATCTCCGAAAGTTCTTCACCAATTGCTTTGAAATTTTGACACAACGTTGCACTCGAATACGCGCGTCTTTTTATATACCTATATGATATAGATGTCACACCTGTGACAGGTAAAAACATGCTTTTTTGGAAAAACAGTGCCATCTGTTGGACGTAAAAGCAACATACGCTATCTACAATATAAATGGGCTCTGACCGACGGACCATAAATGCGCAGTAGAGAGCAGCTCTACCGCGCATGTGCGGACCATAGAGCTCTGCGCTACGTGCTGGGTGTCACAGAGGGGAGGAGGAAAGGGCAGACGAGTCGCCGCTCCGAGAAACGGCTCAGCCCGTTCCTCCGCCACTGGGGAATGGGGGAGGGAGTAGGGACTGCTGGACAGTTACACACAAGAGGAGGAAAGGGTAGAAGAGTCACCGAACCAGTCCATCCACCACCGGGGATAGGGGGGAGGGCGTTGGGACGGCCGGAGCAGAGCTAATGCGCATTATGAAATTAAACCAGACTGAGCCACGGCAATGTGCTCCGAGAAACGGCTCAGCCCGTTCCTCCGCCGCTGGGGAAGGGGGGAAGGAGTAGGGACTGCTGGACAGTTACACACAGGAGGAGGAAAGGGTAAAAGAGTCGTCGAGCCAGTCCATCCACCACCGGGGAAGGGGGGGAGGAAGTTGGGACGGCAGGAGCAGAGCTAATGCGCATTGTGAAAGTAAACAAGACTGAGCCACGGCAACGAGTGGCCGGGTACAGCTAGTAGTTAAATAAAACATGAAATAGGACTGGATAATTAAGGGCATTTTGCACAAGAATAGAGAGTCATTCACCTCTAGGATTAGAAAGACCAGGACATGGGCAGAATGATACAGGGTCTTTCATCTGTAATACTGGTTACTTCCTGCCAATGGTTCTCAACTCAGTCCTCAATTAGTCCCTAGGTGTGGACATGAGATACTTTCTTTTGATTTCATTATTTTTTCGCAATTTAGTTTGGATTATTTTTCATGTTTTTAATTTCTGCATATAAGAAAATGCTAAATCATTTTATTTATTTATTTATTTATTTATTTAACAGTTTTATATACCGACCTTCATAGTAAATAACCATATCGGATCGGTTTACAATTAACAAGAATAAAAAACTGGGGTAACTATTCAAGTAAACGAAAGATAAACAGTAAGTAGGAATGAGTCAAAGTTACAATCAACAGGGAAGAGAACTTGGAAGCTTGCAACAAGCTGGAAAGAAGATAAGGCGGGAAATAAATATGAAGTGATGCCATAGGGCGTACGGGTTAAAGCTTAATGGTGCTTTAACCTGGGAGAGTCAGAGTCCATTCGTGAGTATAATCATCATAACGGGTAAGCGTGAAGGACAACTAGTGATTGTCTGGTGGGTCGGTGAAGGCTTGGTGAAAGAGCCAGGTTTTAAGTCTTTTTCTAAAAGTTAACAGGCAAGGCTCCACTCTGAGACTTGAAGGGATGCTATTCCAGATAGATGGGCCAGCTATCGAAAAAGCTCTGTCTTTGGTCATCGAGAGGCGTGAAGCTTTAGTAGGGGGAAATTTCAGGGTGCCTTTGAGAGTATCTCTAGTTGGTCTGTTAGAGGAGTGGAGTTTGAATGGGATTTCCAGGTCGAGTTGAAGATGATGATGGATAGTTTTATGAATTACGGTGATTGATTTGTATAGAATTCTGAAATTAACTGGTAACCAGTGTAGGTTCCTGAGGATGGGAGAGATGTGTTCGCTGCGGCTGGTACTGGTCAGCAATCTCGCAGCCGCATTTTGTAACATCTGCAGTGGTTTGGTAGTGGATTTGGGAAGGCCTAGGAAAAGGGCACTGCAGTAGTCTATTTTGGCGAACAGTAGCGCTTGGAGGATTGTCCTGAAGTCGTGGAAGAATAAGAGTGGTTTAAGTCGTTTTAGAATCTGTAATCTGAAGAAACAGTATTTGGAGGTTGTGTTGACCATTTTCTTAAGGTTTAGACGATTGTCTAGTATTACCCCAAGGTCTCTAACCTGCTTGCAAGTAATGTGAGAGATGTGTGGAGATGGTGGGGAGATATTGATTTCGTTTGAGGATATGTGGAGCAGCTCTGTCTTGGAGGCATTAAGAACCAGGTTTAAACTGTTGAGTAGATTAGTGATGGATAGAAGGCAGTTGTTCCAATGGGTGAGCGCTTTTGAGATTGATTCTGTTATTGGTATTAGAATCTGCACGTCGTCTGCGTACAAATAGTGAATTAGGTTGAGGTCTGTTAACAATTGGCAGAGGGGGAGGAGGTAAATATTAAAGAGGGTAGGAGATAAGGAGGAACCCTGAGGTACGCCAAGAGTTGATTTAGTTAGGGGTGACTCTTTATTGTTGATTTTGACTTTGAAAGTCCTATTGCTGAGGAAGGACTTGAACCAGTTGTGGGCAGATCCGGAGATGCCGATGTCTGTTAGGCGATCCAGCAGGATGGTATGGTTGACGGTGTCAAATGCCGCCGAGATGTCTAACAGGACCAACAGAAAGGAGTGTCCTTTGTCCAACCCCATGTTACGTGTTACGTGTTACGTGATTTACGGAACCCATATTGCGATGGGAATAGGATCTTGTGGTCTTCAAGATATTCAGAAAGCTGGGTGTTTACCAGTTTCTCCGTTAGTTTGGCAACAAATGGGAGGTTAGAGATGGGTCTGAAATTAGCTGGTACATTAGGATCTAAGTTGTGTTTCTTGAGGAGGGGCTTGAGTGAGGTGGTTTTTAGACTGTCTGGGTAGCTTCCTTGCGTTAGAAGGCTGTTTATGATGCCGGTCAGAGGTCCTGAGATCACATTTGGGATGAGAAGCAGGTGTCTCGATGGGATGTTATCAGCCGGATGACTTGATGGTTTCTGCCTTTTTAAAAGGGATTCAATCTCTTTAGTGGAGATTGACTTGAAACTGTCAAATTTAGGTCTAGTAAGAGACTGGAGATTCTCACCTGGCTTGGGAGGTGTAGTATTTGAAGGCAGGAGGGCGAGTGTATTTAAGATCTTCTGTTGGAAGAATGTAGCGAGCTCATTAGCCTTGGAAAGAGCTTGTTCGTCTGGAATAGGTGGGGGGGTAGATTTGGTGATTTGTGTCACGTAGGCGAATAGGGCCTGGGCATCATATTGGAAATGGTGTATTTTGTTTGCATAGTATTCCTTTTTTTTCTGTAGAATGGCGGTCCTGTAGTGATGTAAGAATCCCTTGTATGTAGAAAGGGTAGAAGTGTTAGGGGTTTTTCGCCATCTGTTTTCCTTATGGCGTAAGGTCTGTTTCATTTGTTTAAGTTCAGCGCTGAACCAGGGTTGATTTCCCTTTTTTGTTGGGTTGATTGATTTGGAGACTAAAGGGCACCATTTGTTTGCGACCGCTTCTGTAATCTTTTGCCAGGAGGATAGGGCTGAGTCAGGGTTAGCTAGGTCTAAGTTAGAAAGTTCTTTGGAGAGCTGATCGCTGAGAGTATCCGATGGACATGCTTTCCTAAATTGAATGGTGGAAAGGAGTGGGGCGGTGTGTGTCTGTTTGTGTGTGGAGAAGGAAGATTCTATCAGGAAATGATCTGACCAAGGGATCGGGGTACAAGAAGGTTCTATAGTGCATGTGAAATTGGAGTTGATGAATATTTGATCCAAAGTGTGACCAGCTTTATGTGTGGGGCTGTTGATGGTCTGAGTAAATCCCATAGCGCTGAGGGTGGTGAGGAGGGCTTCGCAGTTTGCAGAAAGAGGTGTTGCGTTTGTATGGAGGTTGAAATCCCCCATGATCATTGTTGGAAGGTCTGAGTTAATATGTTTCACGATGGATTCTATGAGGGGTGACGGGTCCGTTTCTAGAACTCCCGGGGGAGCGTAGACTAAGAGTATTTGTAGATGTTTTGACTTGACTAGACCCATTTCCAATTTGGACTTTGTCTTGATTGAGAGTGCGGTCAGTCTGAGTTCTTTCTTGGAGGCTAGGAGGAGTCCACGTCCTCTTTTTTTGTGTCTATGGAAGGTGAATATGTCATACGTCTGGATGGGTAGTTGGTTGGTTAAGGCTATGTCCGAGTTTTTTAACCAGGTTTCTGTGATGGCACAGATGTCTGGGTTGGAATCCAAAAGGTAATCATTGAGGATATGTGTCTTCTTAGTTAAGGATTGCGCATTGAAGAGGGTGACTGATAGAAGCGTGAGGCCTAGAAGTTGGTTCAATGGAGATGTCATGATAGGGATAATTCTTTTTTGTATGACGTTAGTGGAATAAGTTGAAGGTATTCTCCTTTGGTTGTGGATGATTGGGATGTTGTAAATGTGCATGATGCGTGTAATTCTGGAGGAGGTTTAGTCTGCGAAGAATGGTTGAAAGAAGGTGTCTGTCTGATTGAAGAGAGGTTGGGAAGATTGTTGAGAGTGTTTGTAAGTTTGTTGGTTCGGCTGGAGGAGTGCTCTGTCCTCCGTAGTTGTGAATGGAGTTGTCTGACCGGTTGCTGGCGGTGTATCTGTCCTTTGAGGTAAATAGCATGACTGTTTAGGAGTGCTCTGTCCTCCGTAGTTGTGAATGGAGTTGTCTGACCGGTTGCTGGCGGTGTATCTGTCCTTTGAGGTAAATAGCGTGACTGTTTAGGAGTGCTCTGTCCTCCGTAGTTGTGAATGGAGTTGTCTGACCGGTTGCTGGCGGTGTATCTGTCCTTTGAGGTAAATAGCGTGACTGTTTAGAAAGGCTTTACTTAGGTTATACATGCGAGGTGCTGTAATGTCATTTAAGTTATCATGTGGATACAATACATGTGCAGAAAACAGGTGGATGCAGGCGGATAAAATACAATATATGCAGGTGGATGCAATACATGTGCAGAGTGTAGGTATAATACAGAATGCAGGTGGAGTGCAAGTATAATACAGAATATCATACAGAATATAATATAATATAAAACAGAGTATAATACAGAATGCAGGTGAAGAATTTTCAGTATGCAGGTGGATACATTACAAGTATGAGAATCCGTGCGAGATACAGGGCTAAGCACTGATGGTACAGTACAATAGATGCAAGCTAGCAGGTGGGCCTTGCGGGCATTTGAGTGCCGGCTCGGGGGGGAGGGGTAGGCCCTTACCCTGCGGTGGTGCGCCGGTTGTTGTTGGATCCGACCGGGTCCAAGGGACTAGGTGGATAAGATCTGAGTTGCGAAGATAATAGTTATAGTCTGTATGAGGAGTAAAGTGATCCTCATTGGTCCTGGACAGTTCAGCGGAGGACCGTGGCCAGCCTTTTTTGGTGGGAGTTAGGTGGCAATGGGGTTCTTGAGGAGAGCACAAGTTAAGTGGTCTCCCGTACGTTAGGGTCCATAGAAGAGACACCCAAAGAGGCTCACAAAGGAGCGCACTAAGGAGCAGGCTCCTTAGGTCGCGCTCCTTCGGGTGCGTGACGCCCGGTGCGTGACGCCCCAGGACGCTCCGTTACTTTTAAAGGGCCAAATCCGAGCGGGGAGAGGCCGGCTGGGGTGGGGGTGGTTGCAGCTTTTGTCTCTCTTTTTTTTCAGCTTTCTTTAATTTATTGGTTTTGGAGCCCTCTTTCACTGTTTTTCCTCTGCCTTAAATCTGCTGCTGCTGGCAGCAGGCACGCGGGTGCACATGTGCATGCGACGCTGGCTCGCGTCAGGGACGCTGATATTTTATAACATATGCATGCGCAATTTTAAGTGTGCGCGTGCTTATGCATGTAAATTCCGCTTCTACCGCGTAAGTGGGGGATTATAATAGACATATGCGTTGATGCAATTTGCCCGTTTTCACAGTTCTTTCCCAGTTTACCCACTCAAGGGATAGGACTTCCAAACCCCCTTACTTTAATAGCCTTCCTTTCCCTCTGTTAGCTCCGACCCTTAAAACCCCGCTGATCTGTGTAACTTTTTTGTTTTATGCCTTAGACGCCATCCATAGCAGAAGTAAGGGGACCCTGGCACGTGCTTGTGCATGTAGGTATTTGCCCCCTGGTTTAAATGTGAAATCCAGGATCACCCATGCTCCGCCCAGACCATGCCCACGCCCTGCCCCTTTTTTTGGGAAGATTTGTTTTGTGCACGCAGCAGGAGTTACCGCATGTTAGCGGGTGCCTTTTAAAATCCGCTCGGCACATGCCAACCCAACATATTCACGTATCTCCCAGTTTTGACGCATGCAGGGCTTTTACAATTTGCCTTTAAAGCTGCTTAGCATTTGCTAAAAGTATAAAATTGAAATATGTTGTTTTTTGCAAACTTTGGGATTGGAAATGATCCGATATAAAACAACAAATGTTTTTTTTTGGGGGGGGAGGGGTTAATGTCATTTTAAATGTTTGCGGATAACTTGTAACTCCTAGCCAGTCTGGTTTTCAAGATACTCGCAATGAATATGCATCAAATCTTCATGAATTTCCTCCATGGTTGTCAAGGCAAGAACCTTTGTACTGCTGGGCGTGAGGCTGACGTTCTGTTCTCCATCCACTCTCTGGATCTGCTGAATGGAGGCAGAGCAAGCCGGAAAGGCCTTATTTGCAACGCTATGGCTAGTTCTTCAGGCCTTACTCCGAGGATCCTGATTGGTCCTCAGGGTTTTAAAAGGGATTTCATGGAACAGAGTCCACGAGTTTCTTCCATATGTGTTTGAGTGTCTAAAATATTGGTTTCCATTATGGTGTTTTCACTGAATTAAATACATACTTAGAGATTTGCAGGGATATTGGAGAAGTGGATAGCATCTTATCGGACAAACCATTCCTTTAGGTTGAATTGGAACGCTCAGGACTCCATTTTGTTGCCACTCCTGTTCAATCTGTACTTGAATCTCCACCCACATCCCGTCTCTATGATTTGCGTGGTCTGTTTGTGGATGGCATTCAGATGGTAATTTAGAGTGGATCTAATATTTGTCTTGATGTGGTATCAAGTTATTTAAACTCAAGTAGAACCCTAAAACATTTGAGGCCTTATAGATCAGCCAGAGAAGGAGCTGCTCCTTTCCTAAAACAGGATATGTTCTACTAATATCACACCTCTCTGTGTTACAGCTTTTAAAACACTGTAATGCTATTTACGGCTTGTCAAAGCCCTAATCAACCAGTTGACTTCCTTTCTGTGACTTTGGGTGGGAAAGCATAGCAATTCAAGCCTTTAGCCAGAAAGTGCTGAAAATCCATGATCACTGGTTAAGTGAAACAGCCTCTAAAATCCTCAACGTCGTCCCCCCCCCCCCCCCCCCCCCCGCCAACACACACCCCCTCAGCTGAGCAAGAGAAATAAGACATAAGAGGGTAATTTTCAGAGGGAAAACTTGCCTAAAAAAAAGTATCTGCATACTTTATGGCCACCTTCCAGTGCTGCATTTAAAGGCAAATTGGAAAAGCTTTATGAGTGAGAAAATTTGCATATACATGCGTAAGTAGCTGCTATGCACGTAGTCCATGTTTTATAAAAGCCACAGGTCTGCACGTATGTTTGCTTTTGTGTGCAAATACACGTGAGTAAAAAAGGGTTGGGTCTGCAGGTAGTCAGGGGAAGGACCAACGTGCACACAGAAGTAGCTATTTTAAAAGATGCACATGCATGTACCTCTTCCAACCTACTTGCACATTTTTACACCTGATAATTGTCTTTCATAAGTGATAATAATCGCACTTATTGTGTGGTACTGACTGAGTGGGAGGTCTGGATAACTGGGGGGGGAGGGGGGCCAGGCTGGAGAACCAGGAGGGTCTCGAAGGCCTGGAGGAGGACTGGATGAACTGGTGGGCTCTTTGGTAAAACAAGTAATGTCCTCAAAGTGCCCTTGTTATAAAATTGGCCAAGTTACATGTGCAAATCCAGACTTCCATAAGTTCTTGTTTACTTTCACACTTAAATTGTATGTGCGCATATGTTTAAAATAAGTGGGTAAAATATGCGCATTCAATGCATTGAAATACGTGGTTTCATTGCATCATGTGTATTTGCTTGTAGGCCTACATACACACACATATTATATAGCAAACATACGCGTATTTTATAACATGACTTAAAATAGACCCAGATTATAGCATGTATTGAAATCACATAAAATACACACACTTGCTATATGGGATGGCTCATTTCTATGTCAAGTATACCTTCAGACGATGCCAGCATTTGATGGCTATCGTGCTGATGAGCCTTATGAGCTATTAGGCTTTGTAATCATTAGGTTACTTGATATATTTTGAATCACACTTATCTGTGTTTCTAGTGTGATTAGCTGGTGCTGTCGCACTTATCTTATCTTATCTGAATCCACTGACTTGAATTGATGAAGCTGTGGGCAGTCCCGCTTATCTTATTGAACTCCACTGACATGAATCGGTGAAGCCGACATCACGATGTTTCGGAGCTAAAATGCTCCTTCTTCAAGGTCCTAGCGTTGATGATGGTGGACTGTGGGTGGACTGACAATTTAGTTGCTGTCAGAACGGAAACATTCTGCTGACAACAAAAACGGCGATGTTGAAAACTGTCACTGCTGACTTTATTTAAGGCTGTCTGCTAGCAACTGTTTTGGCGGTATGACGGGCTGTCGCTACAGACTGTGCTAGCGATGCGAGTGGCTCTTGGCACAATTTATTTTTTATTTAAAAACAGGGTGCTATACCCTTAACTGGCCCTTGAAGAAGGAGCATTTTAGCTCCGAAACATCGTGATGTCGGCTTCACCGATTCATGTCAGTGGATTCAGATAAGATAAGCGCGACATCCCACGGCTTCATCAATTCAAGTCAGTGGATTCAGATAAGATAAGTGCGACAGTGCCAGCTAATCACACTAGAAACACAGATAAGTATGATTCAAAATATATCAAGTTACCTAATGATTAGAAAGCCTAATAGCTCATAAGGCTCATCAGCACGATAGCCATCAAATGCTGGCATCATCTGAAGGTATACTTGACACAGAAATGAGCCATCCCATATAGCAAGTGTGTGTATTTTATGTTATTTTATAACATGTGCCTTTGTGAAATGTGCATAATATAAAATGCTATAGTAAATGTGTATACCCCTATATATATGTGTATATGAACACGTGCACAATGTTTCACAATTACCCTCCCTTTCTGCACTTTCAAAAAAGAATGACTTGTTCTGATTGGACAAGCAACTGCAGAAGCTCAGTGGCCTTCATGCACATCAGAGCACACACAGAATTCCTAACATGGAAGAGACTCCCAGCTTATCCTTTAACCTCTCAGGTCTTAGTCTTCTAAGCCGTTGAGAAATGCTCAAGTCACCCATCCCATGCAGGATTTGATGCTTCCTTACTTTCAGGAGATCCTTAACTATTTGGAAAAATAGGTTTTTACAGTACTTCACTTTGTTACACACTCACGCACTTACTTCTAGGGTTAAAAAATAAGAGAGACAGCCATCCAGTCCCCTCCCCATTCATATTTTCCTCTCCCCCACAGAACCCCTTTCAGACCTTCTTCCTGCCACAACCTCTCTCTCCCCATGGAACTTTCCTACTCCTAGGTCCTATTTTGGAGATGACAGCAGCAACGGTAATAACAAGCCAAGAAGGCACACTGGCTGTGATCCAATCCTTTCCAATCTCCTCTCCCAAGCTCTGTCTCCCATCTGGCAGCCCCGTAGTGTGAGGTGGCACCGCAAAGCCTGGTTACCGAGCACTCGTTGAATCAGTTTCCAGCCTTTGTGCCATCACAGCTTTTCACTTCCTCCACGGCGTCCAAAGTTGGGCCCAGGACTGACCCTACTTCATAAGAAAAGATCTACAAGGAAAGGGGAGGGTGAGAGGAGATCTGGAGAATGGGTTTGTGGAGAGGGAGGAAGGCTGCTGCTATGGAGGGTAGGAGTTGGAAAAATACTGCAACTTACATTGCAAGTCCTCCCAACTGCTGGCCTCCTTCATGAAAACTGGCCAGGCTGGCCAAAGATTGACCAGTTGGTAACCTTACACACGTTCCTTTGTGATACACTGCATGACATTTCAAGAAAAGGCCTGTGATGTCTAGAGAGCACATGAATTAAAGCCATTATTTTGCTGCTCCATTAAAACGTATCACTATCTTCAGTGTCCCTGGAGAAGCAAAGGAAAATGTTTTTTTGGGGCAAGGTTCAGAAATATGGCCACAAGATAACAGCACTGATCCATGGTCAGAGGGGCATTCTGACATTTTCTGCTGAAGTTAAGTAATGTAAGGCCATCTTTAGCAGATCTGCCTGGTGGACCAGTGGCAGGGCTGCACACTCTCAGGCAGAGGACCTGGGTCAACAGTGATAATTGGACAAGACCATGTTCCTAGAATGCCTACTTTGGGAATGTCTACATTAGTCATCCCCCTATGTGTCCTAGAGGTCATATGTCACAGTGCCAATCCCTGGAGCCAGACATCCTGTCTCGCAGGTGAAAGGTTCCACACCTCTGTGCCTATCCCCCAGTCATCCAGGCCTAAAGGTGACAGGCTATGTGTTCCTGTGCCCATACCCTGAGTCCATCTAATCCGAGAGGTAAAAGACCCTCCAGTTCTGTCCATGTCTTATCATGCTTCTATTAAATCTTTGCAAGCTAAACATCTCTAAACAAATTTTAATGAACTCCTCCCGTTTAGCATTTGCAGATTTATTCCTCACAAAGAACCAAAGAGTTAATCTTCCTATTTCTGACATGGAAGCAGAAAATTATGACTTTGACTTTAGAAAAAGAAATGTGTATGTATCCTCCCATATGTCCCAGAGGACAAGCCAGGTAGTGATTATCACTGCCCTGATATTATAGGTCACATACCTACTCATCATGTAATGAGTGTAGGAAGGCACCTGAGTACTCCTTGTTATTTTTATTGCATTGGTAGAATTGCAGGGTCAATGACACAATCTCCAGGCAGAGCACATATAAAGTGATTCATTCATGACAAAACAATTTCATGACCTCTCTTCTCCAGCTTTCAAACTGAGTTTCTTTGACCTTTCTCTGGTCTTTCCTCTTTAGTTTTCATTCTCTGTGCTTGAACTTTCTCTGTTTTTTCCTGATCTCTTGTCTCTAGTAGTTCTTTATTTTAGATCTTGCTTTTGTCATCTTCCTGGTCTTCTCTTTCTTGATCTCATGCTGTGTGTTTCATCTCTCTCTTCATGTGCTCCAGTTTGTTTTATGTTTTCCCTCTTCCTCTAGTCTTTTGCATTTCTCTTCTTTTCATGCAGTACTGATGAATCCAGAGGCGTTGAGTAAAAGTGTGAAAAAAATGAGACTTTTTAATTGGCTGACTCTTCTGTTGCTTACTGTTCCTGTGGGGGAATCCACAGCCCCAGGATGCAAGCTGGAGATCCGGGAGGTGCCACCCTTCTCCATGGATGGAGACTTTATCCTGGGGGTGATATCTGCATCATATACCAGTGTCATATACCCCATTCTTGATTTCAGGGAGACCCCTCAGCCAGCACGCTGTAAAGAGTAAGACATACTGACTAAAAATAAACGATGCTTTTAGTTTGATTGCTGGCTAGAATAAAGATCTGGGTATATTAGTTGAAGAAAAAAAACAGTACCAAGGGCAGACAACCAAGCAGCAGCGATCAAAGCTGGACACATTTTGGCATGAATATATCTTCAGATGACTTTTAGTTTGGTTGTGTTTTTGTCAGCAGATATGGCCAACATCTAGCATAACCCTGGTAATTGCTTCAGTATGATTAAGATTTGATTTCAGTAAAAACTCCCAAATTAACATATTACAAATCTGTTGTCTATCCATTATTTTGCTTGTGTAAGATAGCTGGCACTGCTAGCAGCTGAAGGAAATGGATAAAACTGATTAAGTTTTAACTGTAATTTCTTTAAGCGGTAGTATCTTTTAACTGTGTAGAAGATAAGACATTGCAATAGTCAGTCCTGGCAGCCAATGGTGGTGTCTTCCTCAGAGGAATTTAGAGATTGTAGGAACTGACACAGGGATGGAGAAGGGCAAAAGTCAACCATGAATGTCCAACTGCTCAGAAGGCTGCGGGACGTGATGCACAATCATCTTTATCCACTCTAGAACATGTGATTGTTGGCGGGCTATAAATCCTTTTTTTGGACCTGCATAAGAGTTATTCAATGATGTTACCCACATATGTAGCGCCTAGAAAAGAGGAGATAGAGAAAGGAATTATGATATAGACCAGTGATTCCCAAACCTGTCCTGGAGGACCTCCAGCCAGTCAGGCTTTCAGGACATCCACAATGAATATGCATGAAATAAATTTGTATGCGCTGCCACCATAGCATGCAAATTTTATCTCATGTATATTCATGATGGATATCCTGAAAATCTGACTGACTGGGGGTCCTCCAGGGCAGGTTTGGGATCCTCTGTTATAGACTTTCAAATAGCTCAAAGATATAAATAATGCATATGGGTAGCCGTCCTTAGGTTGGTTTGCTTGGAGCTATTTGTGTGGAGCTATTATCATGTAGAGCCAGGTAACAAAAGATGGGAGATACAGAAAGATTTTGATTTTATATATTGATGTTTTGTTTCATTGCTTTAGTTTGTATACATTGCTTTATCTGAATTTTATGGTTTATAAATGAATAAAAATAAAATGAAATGAAGAAGCAATTTTCATGGGAAGGAAGGTTGAAAACCAAGATGTCATGATAAGGGGATCCAAAGGGGCAGAGTCAGACATTTGGGGGAAGGAAAGCACATGGAATAGCTTCCCTGTAGTAGAGGTAAAACCAGCACCAGCATTGAAGAAAACCTGGGATAAACAAAGATAATCCTTAGTTGTGAAGAAATGAAGGGAAGGCTGGAGATCAAGTGTGGGTCATGGTACTGCAGCAGGAATGAAGCTGGGCAGATTGGACGGGTCTTACATTCTTATCTACCACAATATTCCATATTGCTTATCATTCTCATCTGCCACCACACTTCTATGTTTTTTTTATTGATGCATTTCATAAGCTCTCAAGACGACAAAAGGTCCTTTGGATGTTTAATGGTAGATCTTACAATTTGTCACGTTGAGAACAGTTCTCAATGGCATTTCCTCAGGTAAATCTGTATTCATTTGGATAGATTGTCCTTGGTGAAAACTATCTCAGAATTCCTAAAACTTTGCAGAGTTCTTCAAAATAAATCTATAGTTAACTGGATTCAAAAGAGACATTCCTTGGGGGAGGGGGGTGGACAAGCCACGTATAACTGGACTTTTAAAAGAATGTGTGCTGTGTCCTCTCCTCCTCATTCTGCAGTTCACAGGAAGAGCAGATTTGGGCAATTTACATCCACCTATCCTAGAAGCAATTCTCAAAGGGAACTTGCCTGCGTTGTTCCCCTTTGAAAATGAGTGACAAGGTCTGTGGGGTGAAAGGGATAGCCACATACACTGGGCAATGTGAGCTACTGAAATAATGTGCCCCCCACCCCCCCACTTCTAATGGATAACTCTTCTGTTGGATATATCTATTATGACTTGTTGGTGAACGTAATGATGTAGCATATTTCACATACCACAGAGTAAATAAACCTGCTGACTCCTGAGAATTTAATAGTGCAACATGTGAGGTTTTTTTAAGCATTTATAGAATACTTTTGGCAGAAAGGGGATTGGCAAATATCTTTGACTCTGAAGCTTTCATAATCCATATAGGACTCCATTCATCGCTGTTCACTGCAGTCGGTATTCATGACGAGGAGTTGAAGGAGAGTTAAGGCATCCACCAGCTTCACTTTCTCTCTGATCCTTTGCTGAGCCCAGAGCTTCTATAGGCATGGAGATTCCCAGTACTCACCCTGTAACCTTGTGTACCAATGGGCAGATTGTTTTTAATGCTTGTGGCATATGCTAATCCACCAATTACAGGGAAAAGAACTTTTTTAAAAATGAAAAGTCAATTACCATTCAATAAACAAACTGGAATTAAAAATGTACTAATTTTTTAGTCATAAGTTACTTCACCAATCACAATTTTATTATTGGGTAATAAAGTCATTGTAAGCAAAGTTTCAGCAAGTATCCAAGTTAGCTATGCAGTAGCTTAAACGTCACCTAAATCTAGATAGCTAAAACAACCAGATAGATTTAAACTGAGAACCATATTCAAAATCTATTTCTGCATAATCATTATTTAACCCAGCAAGAATGCAGCTAATATCAATTATCATTGGATAATCAGTCATTAATCAATGCATGCTTATTAAAACACAAAAGTCAATATAAACCAGTAATACAATCTTTACAAGCATGCAGTCATAGTATGTCAACTATTAATCAAACAATCAATAATCTATTAAACTAGTTACTTTACTAGCCACACATGTAAATGTGATGCATGTACCAGTGTGCACAAGAAATCTCTGTAATAAGACCATATATCTATTAGGACCAGAGATATTTGGCCCATGTTGGGTGCCATAGAAACCCTTTCTGCTTCATTTAAAATTCTTTCATTTATTTTTTCTGTTAATTAACTTTTTTTCCAAGTTCTTACCTTATGGCTTGTTAACAATTTTTATAAATGTTCATTGTATTTGACAATGGAAATATATTTCCTGCTTTTTCTGTTTTATGTAAACCGGTATGATTTGCATTTGATGTAAGAATGTCGGTATATAAAAATAAAAAAATAAATAATAAATAATAAATAAATGTTATGTTTATCAGGAGGATTCTGCTGAGACAGCATCTTCCAAATGACAAAACACGATGATGGCAGAAAGCCTGCTTTATTCCTAACAGGTTCCAAACAAGGTATTACCGTGACATATTGGCCATCTTGTTTTCCATAAAAGAAGTCAACCAGAACCAGCAGCTGCTGCCGAACCACACACTGGGCTTCCAGATCCTGGACTCTTGTCTTTCAGAGGTAGTCGCTCTTCAGGACACTGTCCAGCTACTGTCTGGGGGGCACCCAACAGTCCCAAATTATAATTGCGCGACATGGCTGGCTCTGGCAGGAATCCTTGGGGAGATTCACTCTGCAGTGACCGAGGTCATGGCCAGGATACTAGGGGTTTACAGGATCCCACAGGTAGGAGATTCCTCTCTCTCTGTCAATGACCCCAAGGCTTTACCACTTAACTCCATTTCAATTTCACAATCCTAGTTTTTCTTTCTCATTGTATTTATGAACTTCCTTCTTTTCTAAAAGATGCTGGAGCTACAAGTCCATAGATCCAATGAGGCAAAACTCAGGATGAAATGAAAACACTTAAGGTCATTTTTAGTAAGCATAATAAAGAAGGCATTTCCACATTTCCAGCACTAAGCTTGCATGGATACTTCCAAATAGAGAACAATGTTATTGGGTTTATCATTGCCCAACTAAAGGAGGTCACACAGAAAGCAAGAAGCACAGATGGGATTGGAAGTGAGGCATAGGCAGGTGAAGTGACTCATACTGGAAGAGGGGAGCTGAAGCTTGGCCATCCCTTATTTTGATGCTATGGAGTTTGGGGGCTTGGGATTCAGAGGCCCCTTTTTCATGGTGCTGCAGAGAAAGGGGCAGGAATTGGCATCATATTTCAGAGGCCATTTGCATGATGTGCCTGGAGAACAGGGGCGGCTCTATAATGAGGCAGGGTGAGGTGGCCATTTCAGTTGGCAGACTTCCAGTAAAATGCCCCTTTCAGAACGCCACTGTGGCATCCGCCTCACCCTGCCTGCCCCTGCCGCGGCTGCAGAAAAGAGGAGGGTCGCTGCAGTGTGCCATCGCTGCCGGAGGCCAGGCCGGCAGTGGCTGAAGGAAGGAGGGATGCAGCCGCTGCTGGAGGCCAGCCTGGTGGCATGGAGGAGGGACACCAACACTGCCAGAGACCAGGCCAGCATGCTAACAGCGGTTGAAGGGAGGAGGGACGGGGGTGCGGAGCGAGATGGGGCAGAGCGAGGGGGTGCCATCTCATCCCTCGCCTCAGGCGGCAGATTGCCTTCAGCTACCCCTGCTGGAGGAGACCAAGCCCTCTTACTTTAATTTTGTGATGGATCGCACGTGAGATTTCATGCACTGTGTAGCTTTGATTGCCGTGTATGATTCCTCTGAGTCTATACTGGTATGGTAAACATTTAAGGGGCTGCAGCGCCATTGATGTGACTGGATGATATGGATGTGAATGGAATTTATTAAATAGCTTATACCGAAGATATGTGATATTATACAAGGCGTCTTGATGTTTTGTTCATGCGAGCTGTCCCTTGATGAAGTCTGGTGACAGCCAAAACATGGTCCATGTTGGGCATCGTTCGAATGCTACAGTGGGAGCTAAGTATTTTTAGTAAAAGGATAAGATATGGGAATAAAAATGTACAAATAGCAAAATTATTAAAATTCATAAAAAATATATTTTTGGGATATAATAAAGTTGTTGAGTATAGGTAATAAAAACAAAAACATATTTACACGAAACAACGTCAAATGATTACAGTGAAATGCTAAAACGGCTGATGCTGTTTGTGGCCCATTGCGTGGTGAGAGACAGTGGATTAAAAACTTTATGCACTGGTGTCTGATGACATTGTTCGTATAGTTAATAATAATTTCATTGCTTTATAACAATTGCATTGTTTCCTCTCTCTTTGGTACGTTATTGTTGAGGGGAGTTTGGCTTCTGTGTTTTGATTTGTATAAACATTTAAGGGGTTCATCAAAGAACATCTGCTATATATATGTTTCTTTTCTTTGCTCTTATCACACCTATTAAGAAAAAGCCCATTTCTGTAGGAAAAACCTGCTTTATGTGTAGAGATAGTGTTGACAATCTCCCTAAGTGGTGTCTCACCATGCGTCTTAAAAGGTTCACATTCAAAGGGGTTTATCAGGATAATTTTTGAGTTAGCTGAACAAACCAAGTGAAGATATTAAGGGGTAAATATTCAAAAATAGCCAGCTATTCAAAGAAAATTCAGCAACGACAGACCACTGGATAAAATGTATCCAGTTAAATAGGGGGCATTTTGGGGGAGTTCCAGGACTGTGTTAACTTACCTGGCTAACTCTGATATTCATTGGCTAAGTATAGGCATGCCTTGTAGCAGGGTTAAAGTTTTCCAGGAACATCTGCCTAGATAACTTTAACCTTTAACTGGCCATATTCAGAATATAATCGGCTAAGTTCAAGAAAAGAAAAATTAAAAAAAAAAATTCTTGCAAGCCTGTAGGCCTGGTCCTCCACCCTGCTAGACTAAAACTAATGAGAGCAATAGCACTCAAACCCCTCCCAAACCCCCCAAAAGTTTTTGAACATTTGTAGACCTACTGGCCCAAGAAACCTCCAATTCTCCCCTCCCCCTGAAAACAAATTCTGAAATTATCTGTGGCCTCTCAGCCTCCTCCTAAACCCAACCTCCCCCTTACAATCCAAAGCCCTTTCATTGCAAGAAGCACGGTACAATTGCAGTGCTCCTGGTAGCATCCAGTGTTTACACTCTGAACCCCGTCAGGAGTGCTACAATAATACTGTGCTTCTGGGTAGTGCTGGCGGATGCAGGAGACTTCCAGTTCAGATTGAGGGTGGGAGTGTGGGCTTTCAGAGGTGGGCCCAGAAGCTATAGCTCATTTCAGAATTCGGGGGCAGGGCCGTAGGCTCCTCAGGCCGATAGGCTGCTCTACCCCATATTAGTTTTAGTCCATTAGAGGCATGGAAGATCAGGCCTACAAGGATTTTTTTTTTCTGGCACTTAACCAGCTTTATTTTGAATAGAGCTGGCTAAAGTTAAAATTAACCAGCTGTATTACCTGGATAACTTTAAAACTAGCTGGATATACATAAACATAGCTGTTTGGGTTTGAAAGTTATCCAGGTAAAATTACCCAGATTATCTTAGGGGAGCGTATTCAGAGGAATGTTTATCCCACTGAATATTTCTGATCACTTATCTGTCTAACTTTAGCTGAATAAACTGTTCATTCATCACTTTTCCTAATATTGCAATCTCAATTTTTACCACCTTGCATTCTACAAATTGTTTAGTGTGAGTTGGATTGCTTAGGGCCTTTTGTGTTAAAGCCCTAAATAGGCCTGTGAATATATATAAGGAAGATAATAGAAAACTTTCTTTTTTCAGATCAGCTTCTCATCACAGCATCCAATGCTGAGTGATAAAATCCAATTCCCATCTTTCCTACGTACCTACCCTGCAGATACCCTACAGCCCCGAGCAATCGCCCAGCTTCTCCTGCACTTCAACTGGACATGGGTAGGAATCCTATCCTCCAGTTCGGATGTCAGAAGCCTGAGTAGCCAGAAAATACGGGAGGAACTGGTGGAGAATGGTGGCTGTGTGGCCTTCCTAGAGAAGATTGATGATCGCTACCCCAGTAAGAGGCTGGCGAGGGTGGCAGATGTAATTCATCAGTCCTCAGCAAGGGTTATTGTATGCAACTGCTATGAAATGCACCTCAAGCCTATCCTGGAGCTTCTTTATCTCCGCAACATCACTGCCTTGGTTTGGATTTTTTCATCAGGGTTGACTATCAACCCACACCTGTTCACCAAGGAATCATGGAGGTTGCTCAATGGTAGCATGGCCTTCACCGGGTCCACCAGAGGAATCCCCCATTTCACTGATTTCCTCTATGGCATGGGGCCTTCTGCTTACCCACAGGATACCTTCACCAAGCTCTTCTGGGAAAAGGCATTTGCGTGTCAATGGGTCGGACAGAACTCGACTCACACACTGACCAGGCAAGGTATCATCCCATGCACAGGAGAAGAGGACCTCAAAAAACTGGATCCAGCACTCTTTCAGCTGAACGATTTAAGTATTACCTACCATGCCTACCTAGCTGTGTATGCTTATGCACATGCCCTGCACAACATGACTGTGGACAGAGCCAAGGAAGATATTTTTGGTATACATACCAACGTTTATAATATCGAACCATGGCAGGTATTGATAATAATGATTTGATTTTTTAATATATGTATTTATTTATTAGTACTTTTCTAGTCTACCTTTGTCAATAATATTGTGCTAGCATGCAAAAAGGATCCCAATGGTGCTTTACAATTTGGGCATTCAGAAACATGCATGCAGCCACTTCTATGATGGATGCTTAGGCAGCATGTTATCAGTTTATTCACTGTATGGGATTAAACAATTTAACAAACCTGGCCCATTTCCTTAAATTAGATGTCAATCGTGACTGGCTCAGTGGCTCTGTGGATGAACTGTGGATGAACTGGGTTTCATTCTTGGGACAGGACTGGTTACATTCACAGCCCCTGGGGTGAGGGAGTTCCATGATCACATAATGGTGACACCTAGTGGCCAGAATTAGGGCCCGCAATTGCAGGCATCAGGAAGAAGCCCTGTTGAATAAACCCTGGCAAGACCTGGCACTGCAAATGAAGAATCATAAGAAATTAAGACTTGCCATACTAGGTCAGACCAAGGGTCCATCAAGTCCAGTATCCTGTTTCCAACAGTGGCCATATAACGTCTTTCATTCATCATTCAACAGGTCCTCCACTATCTGCAAGATGTGCATTTCACAGCAGAATCTGAACAGGAAGTCTATTTCAATGTGAATGGAGATGTTCCAAGTGTCTTTGACATCAAGAATATTCAAATAGACCTGGATGACATCAGCAAAGTGATAAAAGTGGGTAGATATGATGCCAGGGAGATCCCAGGGGAAGAAATAAGTCTGAACATCACTGCCATCTTATGGAATGAAAGATACAATCAGGTGAGGAGTGAAGGCATTTTGGATGCATTTTAAAAACATTGGTAAAAGGTTGACTTTGCATAGCTCCAAAAAGGTGTGTTCTTCTCCCTGAGGCTTTAGGGGTAGATTTTCAAAAGGTACCCGTGCGCATCCATGTGCACGTGCTACCCGGCATGCACACATTGTCGCGCGCAAGGGGGGGTATAGATATTCAAGTACGCGCGGCAACGCATCAGGGCCTTCCCCAGTTCCCTCCCAACCCCCTAGCCTAACCTCCCTTCCCTCCCTCACCTATCCTGCCCTCCCCCATCCCTATCCTAAATACCCCCAAATTTCTTATCTGCTCCTGCTTACACGTGTGGCTGGGCCCTTTGAAAATTGGCCGGGCTCGTGTAAGGCCTGGCGACGCGCGTAAACTTTTAAAATCCGGCCCATAGTTTCTTGCGATGTCTGAAACAGGGAGGGTGGGGGAAAACACTGACTCCATGGGAAGAGCAAAAACTAGTGCAAACCTCCTTCCCCCCCCCCACCCCCTCCCAAACGCTGAGGGTGGATTTTTGCCTGATCATATAATTTACATTTTAATTACTGAAGAAGGTGTGATAATGACTTCCAATGCATAAATGATACAGAAATGCCAAATCTGTTTCAGTGGAGAAGAGCATGTTAACACAAGAGACCATGACATGAGGCTGCAAGTGGGTAGACTCGGGGATAACATAAGGAAGCATTTATTCATGAAAAGGCCAGTGCACACCTGGAAGAACCTCTGATTGGAGGTGGTGGTAGAAGAAAAACATTAACAAAATTCAAAAAAATGCTTAGGCCGAGTGGTGGATGATCCTTAGAGGAGGGGAAAATCCAGGGATCATGTAAGGTCTGTGGTAAAGCTGAGGGAAGGGAGAATAGACAGACAAGATGGAATATATGAACAGATAATTCCCAAGCTTATGTATATATGTTCATTCTGATCCTTTTATATACCACAGACCCCTCGCTCAGTCTGCAGCGAGAGCTGCCCTTTTGGATACAGGAAATCTGCCAGAATGGGACAGCCCAGCTGCTGTTTTGATTGCGTCCCTTGCTCTGCTGGAGAAATAGCCAATGAAACAGGTGAGCCACCTCTGTGAGTCAATGTAGAATTCTTTCATACCAAATTAAAGCATTCACTCGTAAATTATTCTTGTAATCACAATAATTCTTGGAATCGACAAAGCTTAAATAATGCTTCTAAGGACCATCATAACACCCACGTGACATAATACATTTGTGTATGCGCATATTTAACAGATCATGCTCGATTATAGGTCCTGGTTGATTGTCCCTTTTTTTAAATTTTCAGATTTTTGCAATTAAAACAAGGTTATTACTTCCCTTTACCCAAGGTAGCAGGAAGGCACCACTATAAATCACAAATCACCCAACACAAACTTATGTTTCGAGTAAGACTCTGCATCAGGGGTGAACATTACAGCGATGTCAATGCTTCTATTTTTCACTTTGTATCCTCAACAAAACCGCCATGTCATTGTTCCAATGCCAATACTCCAGGTTATCCAAATTAGCCATCTAACATCTTCAAAATGTGTTATGGTGTTAACGCATGCGTTATTGTTCATAATGCATGGCGTGAATGCAATTTTTTTGGAGGGGTGGGATCGGGGAGGAGTTTGGGAGGGATTTAGTTAAATGAGGGGCAATATTGTACCATGCTGGAAATAACTACACCTTTTTTCCTGGCGTTAGGCTGTGCGATATGGGTGAAATGGCCATAATGCAATTCATGATACATTTTTGACCATTTCTTGGGGGAGGGGGAGAGGGAGAGGTAGAGAGAGCCTCTAGGGAGGACCTCACTGTGTGCACCTATTTATATCTCTATAGGAGGGCCACCTGATATGTCGAGGTGAGGTGGTGGTGGTGGTTTAGGGTTTGGGGGCCAGTTTTGCAAGGAGAGTGAGACGTACAAACTGCACAGTACACCTTGGTGAAGATTTGATGTCATTTGGCGTGAGGAAAGTCTCACAGAGATGAAATTTCTACTATGTTCTCTCACCCTAGCTTGAACCTGTGTTTAGTCACTAAGAAGTGTGCATGTGCATTTCGGGGTGGGGGTGGTGGCAGAGATGAAGATTCTTCTTACACTGTTATCTTCCTTCTACCAGCCCTCCATACACCCATGACAGCCGATAAAGATCAAAATGTTCCATCCAGTCTTCCTAGTTGAGATTTGTCCACTTTGGGTGCATGTGCATATAAAATCCCATAAGCAACTCAATGCTTCCTCAATGTTCCTCCCCCCATCCTTTACCTTATCTCTCAACCTCTTTTTCCACTACTGTCTAACATATCTGCCCCAAGCATGCCCAAAATCCATTAAAGAGTTTGCTTCCACCACCTCCATCGACAAGACAGTTCAGGGTCTTACTTGCCTCATCTTTTGATTCCCACAAAGCCAAAGCTCTAAAGAACAAGTTTTCTTCTTACAGCGTGCATGCATTTTTCAGCTAAGAGGAAAAAAAGCCCTCTCTTCCCTTGAATAATTCTTCACACTAGACAAATTGTGATTCGACACCAGCTGTGCCTTATAATTTAGTGTCCTGAAGTTTGAGATCCAAAATGATTTAACCCTATAGATGCCTGTGTGCAGAATCCTGACAGGCAGTGCATGACATGTTTACATGTAGAAATCAGTGATTATGTGAAAACAAGTTAGCACAAACCAACAGATGTTATGCAAAATTGGGGAGCGCCAATAAACTAAAATAACTGTATACTTCTGTTATTCTAAGAAAGCATATCATAATAACTTAGATTTAAAGAGGGAAAGAAGACTGTGTGAGTAAGCAAATGTATCCATTCTTATGGCATTGGGGTTTTGGCTCCCAAGATTTCACATTATTTAGTTACAGTTCTTTCTGGAATAATATTTACTGTTCTAAAGTTATGGCACAGATGGACAGATTGTGTCCATAATTTGGGTTGATGACGGGTGTTTCTTCTCCATTTCAGATATAACCATGTGTTGGAAGTGCCCAGAAGACCACTGGCCAAATGAGCGTCGAGATAAGTGCCTTCCAAAAGTCATTGAGTTCCTGTCCTACCAGGAACCCTTGGGTGCAGGTTTGGCTGCTCTTTCCATTATCTTGACCTTGGCCACCATCCTTATCCTCTCCATCTTCCTTTGGTTCCAGGACACGCCAATTGTAAGAGCCAATAACCGGGGCCTCAGCTACCTCCTCCTCTGCACCCTTGCACTCTGCTTCCTCTGCTCCTTGACATTTGTTGGATTTCCCACGAAGCTCACTTGTATGATCCGCCAGCCCGCTTTTGGCCTCATCTTCACTGTCAGTGTCTCTTGCATATTGGCAAAAACAGTCACAGTGGTCATTGCTTTCAAGGCTGTCAATCCCCACAATCACCTCAGAAAATGGGTTGGGCCTAAGATACCCAATCTTATTGCTATTTTATGCTCCCTCATCCAGCTTGTTATCTGCACTTTTTGGATTTCTAGTCATCCTCCCTTTCCTGAGAACAACACCAGATCTGAAAGCGGGAAGATAATCGCTGAGTGCAATGATGGGTTGACCATACTCTTCTACTGTATGCTGGGATATATGGGCTTCCTGGCCATCATTAGCTTCATTGTGGCCTTCCTGGCTAGGACATTGCCTGACAGCTTCAATGAGGCCAAGTTTATCACCTTCAGCATGCTGGTCTTTGTGAGCGTCTGGCTGTCTTTCATTCCCGCCTACCTTAGTACTCAAGGGAAGTACTTGGTCGCAGTGGAGATCTTTGCCATCCTGTCTTCTGCTGTGGGGTTACTCTTCCTAATCTTTCTCCCTAAGTGTTACATTATTCTCATAAAACCAGAGATGAACACCAAGAAACAATTAGTAGGAAAAAAATAGAACAAGGAAATAAGTCTGGGGAGTTCTTGAGCAGATAGAAAAGAAATCTGTGTCAACAATTTAATATTTCTTTACAACATATTTTAAAATTCTGAAAAACATTCAGCATACTTTTCAAAATAATGCAATATGACCATTGTTTTTGAAGAATAATTAATGTAAAATGCAATACAGAAAAATAATTCTCATTCAAAGGTGCAGAATTGTAAAGAATTTGGTACAGAATTACCCCAAGAGGACAGCAATAGAAAAGCATAACTAGCACTTTCTTTGTTGGTGATTTTCATTTGGGCAAACATCAGAGTCCAGCTTCTTGCATTTGCCAGTACTTACCAGTACACTGCAGCATTATTGTTCCAGCTACAAATGCCTGTAGCTGCAAGAAGTCAGTACTGCACACAGCTCCTCTTCGGCTCTGCAGACTATGAAATTATAATTTCAAAAACAAGAAGCCCTATTCATGAGACAGTAAACTATTTCCTGCTCCTTACATATTCCTGCCACACCTGCTTGCTCCTTTTGCTCCTTCCATGCTGTCTCTTCCAAACCCAGGCTCATTCCCCTTTCTATGCCTTCTCTCCTCCCACCACACCAGTTTGTCCCCACTGCATGCTCTCTCTCCATGCTCCAGCTCATCTGCCCCTGCCAAACTCTCTCTCTATCCCTCTCTCCTTTTTCCTGCCTGCTCTCACTTTATCTCCTCAGATATCTTTCTCTACCACCCTCCCTTGGTTCTCCCTTTTGCGCTCTTTCTCTCCCTCTGCACCTTGTTCTGCCCACACACTCTCTGCTCACAACATCCAGCCTCAACATACTCTCTACCATTATCTGCTAACCATTTCACACCTACCCCCACCCGCCAACAAAGCTTCAGCTGTCCTCTTCTGACCAGCCACTCTCCAGCCAACCTTTCATCAGTTTTTCACCCCCACCAGCCAATTAGCCTCCACCAGGCCCTGCCAAGCCCGTTAGCCAGTCAGCCATCTCCCCAGTAGCCTCCCACCCAACAGCCAGTTTCTAGCATCCTCATCCCCATAGTTAGTATCCAGCAATCGCTCCAGTTTACACCAGTCTATTAATCCCCTCTTCAGCTTGTTCATAAGCCTGCTGCCAGTGCCCATGAAACATCAGTTGTCTTCTGACACCACAAGGTTCTCAGTGCCTTTGAGTCACATGTGAACAAATTGCAGACTTGGTTTTTGCCATTTTAACTCCCAGGTCGCCCTCCATGTGTAGCACTATGCATTCTAAAAATCCAGACACCAAAACCAGCAAGTTTACTATGCATAACATTCAGCCTCCCTACGCTTATGGGTTTTAACCATGATCACCCCATGCAGGTTACCCAGTGCAGCTGTCCCACTGCTTCTAGGGTCATAAGTGCTGCTTCATAAAGGTTAAAACTATTGGATACCCCCATGGGCTTTGGTGTCAGTATTTTATCCCCTGACTATCTATCTATCTATCTATCTATCTCTCTATATAAAAGGCTTGTTTTAGTTGGTGGATCTGTCATATCCATCTATGGCCACCAGGGGGCACTCTGAACAGTGGAAGGGGTATTGCATAAAGACCAACATGCTCTGTCTGCAAAGCCCTGTGGGATGGGAAGACAAGCCATGTGACCAAGG
The DNA here is from genome assembly GCF_901001135.1 of Rhinatrema bivittatum. Classification (NCBI taxonomy): domain Eukaryota; kingdom Metazoa; phylum Chordata; class Amphibia; order Gymnophiona; family Rhinatrematidae; genus Rhinatrema; species Rhinatrema bivittatum. The sequence continues at coordinate 64,945 of NW_021820765.1, read as the reverse complement.
GGCAAAAAGGAAGATGACCCATGGGATGGGAAGAAAAGCTGTGGAGCAGAGGCAGGGAGCAGGGATGAAGGAGCAACATGGAAAAGGAGAAATGCAGCAGGAGGGAAGAAAGAGAATGTGTGCAGATGAGGGACAGTGCTGCTATTGGTCTGAGGAAGTAGGAACATCATTTTTCTATTGCTATTTGCTCTACTAAATGAAGTGGCTGTTTCTCCCACGGACAGCTGTATGGAACACTCACTGGAGTTGGCCAATGGGAGAAGTCAAATATACCGTTGCTTCCAGACTACAAGACTGTTAATGTAATTTATGGCGAGGTTTTCTGAGTATCAATATGCTAATGAAATGAAACCATATTTCTCTTTTTCACTTTTCTTAGATTTGTAATATTCATTCACCAGACAACCCGAATAACATCAGGTAGTTTTGGCTAGTCATGTATAAAGTAAAATCAAACATGTGCATGAAATCCCCCCAGAAATAAAGATATATCAGAAATATTCAAACCATGGATTTATAGTTTCCTTTCCATTGAAAAGATTTACCTGTGCACAATTAATACTTTCATGTATTTAAAAGTCTCTATCCTATTTATTTATTTATTTGAGTTTTTTCTATACCGGCATTCGTGAAGAGTATCACATCATGCCGGTTTACAATAAACAGGGGGGTGAAATAATAAGTTACAATAAAAGAACAAGTAACAGGTGCTGAGCGAAAACAATTGCAGTTACAATAAAACAGGGAAATACACAACTGGTAGCAGAGAAAGGCGATAGGAATTTAACAGAATACATTTACCAAACTTTAACAGAATGCATTTACAGAATTTATGGTATTTACTAGGTTATGCCTTTTGTAATGTTATAGTTTTCTGCGTTAGGGTAATGACTGAAAGTTGGTTAGTGGTGAATTAGGGTTCATTCGGTGTCTGGAAAGGCTTTTTTAAATAACCACGTTTTGAGTCTTTTCCTGAATGTTGGGAGGCAGGGTTCCTGCCGCAGATCCGGTGGGATGGAGTTCCATAGAGGTGATCCTGCTGTGGAGAATGCCCTGTCTCTGAAGGTTATATGTTGGGAGGTTTTGGAGTGAAGTACCTGTAGAGATTCTTTATAGTACTCTCTTATGGGTCTGGAGGAGGTATGTTTTCTGAAAGGGATTTGTAGATTGAGCGGCGCATATTGATGGATAGCTTTGTAGATTGTGGTAATGGACTTATATATGATTCTGTAATGAATTGGCAACCAATGTAGGTCTTTGAGGATTGGAGAAATGTGATCTCTTCTCTGTGTATTTGTCAATATTCTGGCTGCCGTGTTTTGAACCATCTGAAGAGGTTTAGTGTGCGATGATGGGAGACCTAATAATAAGGAGTTGCAATAGTCTAACTTAGAGAAGATTATTGCTTGTAGGATTGTTCTGTAGTCATGAGCGTGGAACAGTGGTTTTATTCTTTTTAGGACATAAAGTTTATGAAAGCAGTCCTTGGTGGTTTGACTTAGAAAAGATTTTAGGTTTAGCCGATTATCAATGATCGCTCCTAAATCTCTTACTTGAGCTATTTGTAAGTTTGCTGGAGGATTTGTGGTGATATTGCTGTTATCCGGGGATATGAGAAGGAGTTCGGTTTTTGAAGAATTTAGGATTAAGTTCAGACTGGAGAGGAGGCAGTTGATTTCTAGAAGGCATTTTTCCCAGAAGTCTAGGGTTTTTTTGATGGATTCTTTAAGGGGGGTCACTATCTGGACATCGTTGGCATATAAATAGTGTTTAGGTTCAGTTTGGTTAATAACTGTCAGAGAGGGAGAAGGTAAATGCTAAAGAGCGTAGGTGAGAGGGAGGAGCCCTGCAGGACTCCTAGAGAGGAAGGATAACGCTTAGATTCTTTGTTGTGTATTTTGACCTTGTAGCCTCTGGGGCGGATTTTAAAAGGTGCGCGAATAGCCTACTTTTGTTTGCGCTCCAGGCGCAAACAAAAGTACGCTGGATTTTAGTAGATACGCGCGGAGCCGCGCGTATCTGCTAAAAACCTGGATCGGCGCGCGCAAGGCTATCGATTTTGTATAGCCGGCGCGCGCCGAGCCGCGCAGCCTACCCCGTTCCCTCCACCGGGCCCGCCCCCCGACACGCCCCCGACATGCCCCCCTCGGAGAACCCCAGGACTTACGCGAGTCCCGGGGCTCTGCGCGCGCCGGGAGGCCTATGTAAAATAGGCTTCCCGGCGCGCAGGGCCCTGCTCGCGTAAATCCGCCCGGTTTTGGGCGGATTTACGCGAGCAGGGCTCTGAAAATCCGCCCCTCTGTTTTTAAGGAATGTTTTGAACCAGGCCAGTGCCGTGCCTGTTATGCCGATGTTCGATAACTGATTTAGGAGGATAGAGTGGTTAACAGTGTCAAAAGCAGCTGAGAGGTCCAAGAGGATCAATAAATAGGCGTGACCTTTATCGAGGCCCATGATGAGGTAATCTGTCAAGGATATGAGAAGTGATTCGGTACTTAATGATTTCCAGAAGCCATATTGAGTGGGGAAGAGAATTTTGTGATCTTCGAGGTATACCGATAATTTAGAGTTAACTAGTTTTTCCATGACCTTGGCTATGAAAGGGAGGTTGGAGATTGGACGAAAGTTGGTAGGATCTTCAGGATCTAGGTTTGGTTTTTTCATGAGTGGTTTGATAGAAGCCATTTTAAGGTCATCTGGATAGATTCCTTGGAATAAAGAACAATTGATAATGTCTGTCAGAGCTTTGGAGATGGTGTCCGGAATTAGCAGAAGCAGCTTGGTTGGGATATGGTCGAATGGGTGAGACGAGGGTTTCATTTTTTTCAGTACTGTTAGGATCTCTGAAGTTGTGATAGGTTCGAACGATTTGAGAGAGATGTCTTTGTTAGAGTGGAGATAAGTGCTGGATGGAGAAAAGGTATTAGGCGTCAACTGTGTTAGAAGGTTAGAGATTTTATTGCTGAAGAAGAGGGCCAACTCCTCTGCTTTTACTTGAGCTTGGTTGAGCGGAATGTCCGGTACATTGATTTGTGTTAGGTTGGATACGTAAGCAAAAAGGTCTTTATAGTCGAAAATCAGGTGATTGATCTTATGAGCGTAGAAGTCTCTTTTTGTTTTTAACGTGGAGCTCTTGTAACGGTGGAGGGCAAGTTTGTACACAGAGAGGGAGGACACTGTTGATGCTTTGCGCCATTTGCTTTCATTCTGTCGAAGGGAAAGTTTGAGATTTTGAAGTTCTTCATTAAACCATGGTTGTCTTTCAGAAGCGATGTGTTTGAGTTTTTTAGTTGTCAGTGGACAGAGTTTGTTTGCCACCATTTCTGTTATATTGTACCATGAGTGGAGGGCTGAATTAGGAGTGGAAACATCTATGAGGGGGAGTTCTAAGACTAGGTGTTATGGAGGTCATCTGAGGAGCATGATTTCCTGTAAGTAAATTGTTGTTGAGGGGAGTGTTTGTTACTCGTTTGTGCCAGTGAGATGGTGGTCGAGATTAGAGCATGGTCTGACCAGGGGACTGGTTTGCAGACCGGTTGTGCTGAGTGTGAGATGCCCGTGTTTACAAAAATGAGGTCCAAGGTATGACCCGCTCTATGAGTGGGTTTATTGATTATCTGCTTAAAACCCATGGCTGACATGGCGGTAAGGAGTGTTTCGCAGTTGGTTGAGAGAGAGGGGTCATCAACATGTAAGTTGAAATCTCCAACTATTATTGCTGGGGACTCCAAATTTAGGTGTGTTTCTGTTAATTCCAGAAAGGGTGAGGCGTCCGAGTCGAGAAGGCCTGGGGGGGCATAGACAAGAAGGATTTGAAGATGGTCTGATTTGAAAAGACCTGTTTCAAGTTTAGTAGGTGAGTTAGCTGGATATTGTGCGAGTCTCAGATCTTTTTTGGCTGCAAGAAGAATACCCCCGACCCTTTTTTTCCGTCGGGGAATGGAGAAAAAATCATAGGTATGTGTTGGTAATTGATTTATTAGTGCAGTGTCTGTAGGTTTAAGCCATGTTTCAGTTATGGCGCAGAAGTCCGGATTTGCGTCAAGAAGAAGGTCGTTGAGTATAAATGTTTTCTTAGTGAGAGAATGGGCGTTGAATAGAATCAGGGAGAATAAAGTTAGGCCTAGAATTTGTGTAATGGGGGAAACCATGATGGGAATGAGGGATTTGTAGGTGTGCGGACGGGAAATCATGGAAGGTTTACCAGTGAAAATGGTCCTATGATGGAGAATTGGAATAGGGAGACCACGAAGCATAGTGGCCAATTGTAACCAGTGACCTGTTTGTTAGAAAGCACAGAACTTAATTTCTGGGGTGAGGGTCGGGAGATTACTGGATGCGTTCGGATGAGTGCTAGAGCCTGGTCAGGTAAGTGTTGGAGGCTGGTAGGATGAGTGTTGGGTGAAGTTTGGAAGAATGGTAGGATGAAGTTTGGATGAAGATTGGATGAAGTTTGGTTGAAGTTGGATGAATGGTAGGATGAATGCTGGAAGACGTTTGGATGAAGTTTGGATGAATGTTGGAGGATATTTGAAAGAATGCAGGAGACTGGAAGGATGAATGCTGTGGGTGCCTCGTTCAGTTTAAAGGGTCTCAAGCCAGCTTCTGATTTGGTCTAGTGCCTTTCGGGGGGGGGGGGGGGTGGTGGCTTAAATTCCCTGCATGCTGCGTTGAGATTTAGCTCTTATCTTCTCAGTCTCTCCCCTTCTCTGGGAATTCTTCCCGCTGTTCATGCCTGCATGGCTCACCTAGAGGTGAGCGAGCTCCTGTCCACGAAAGGACCGTGAGAGCCCCGGCAGATAGGCAAATTCTGTGCTGGGACGGGACAGGGGAGTGAAGAGGTTATTCTTTCTTTGATTAGGTGCTGCACGAAGGGGGAGCATGAAGGGGTGCACAAAGGGGCCTGCCCCTTTGTCGCGCACCTGCTTCGCACGGCGCCTGGAGGCGGCTCCTTTGTTTAAATCCCCTTTTGGACGCGAGGGGATGATGTCACCTGAGCGACTCGGATGAAGGTGGAGTCGGATCGCGGCGAGGTGAGGTGCCTGGGGGGGCCAAAGAGCTGAAGGAAGTCCCAGGGTCGGCACGGGGGCCCTCGGAGGTAGGACCGAGAATTTAGAGGCCTTACCCCGACGGCCTCAAGAGCCGATCGCACGGCCTATTCTCCCAGCTCCTGCTCCTGCTGCGGGCTTCTTCCTACTGCGGGCGTCTTCCGGCCTGTTAAGGCGTCCCCCGTCAGTCCTTTTGCTTTGCTGGGTAGCGGCCGAACAGGGCGCCTGGAGGCGGCTCCTTTGTTTAAATCCCCTTTTGGACGTGAGGGGATGATGTCACCTGAGCGACTCGGATGAAGGCGGAGTCGGATCGTGGCGAGGTGAGGTGCCTGGGGGAGCCGAAAAGCTGAAGGAAGTCCCGGGGTCGGCGCGGGGGCCCTCGGAGGTAGGAGCGAGAATTTAGAGGCCTTACCCCGACGGGTTCAAGCGCCGATCGCGCGGCCTATTCTCCCAAACTCCTGCTCCTGCTGTGGGCTTCTTCCTACTGTGGGCGTCTTCCGGCCTGTTAAGGCGTCCCCCGTCGGTCCTTTTGTTTTGCTGGCTTCCCCATCCAGACTCTCCTCCATGGAGTATATATTTAGGTCCTTAAATTGTATCTCATATACCATTTTGGCTGCTCTTCCCTGGGCCACCTCTACTCTCTCTATATTCTTTTGGTGGTATGGCCTCCAGAACTGAACACAATATTCTAAATGAGGTCTCACCAATGACCTGTACTGAAGAATTATGATTTTTTTTCTGCTGGGGCCCAAACCTAAAGGATCCTTACCAGATATATGCGTATTTCCCAGTGACTATATGTTAATAGTAGTGTGTATTGAATGGCACAGGAATGAGCCCTTTATGCTGCGGCATAGTTGGCGCAGCCTCCTAGGTGAATCTGTGAGGCCAATGCTTGCAGCTGGCGAACGCACCCTTTAGTGGGATAATCTGGAGCTTACATAAGAACACAAGATATGCCATACTGGGTCAGACCAATGGTCCTTTTGCCCAGTATCCTATGTCCAACAGTGGCCAGCCAAGTCACAAGTACCCAAACATTAAATAGATCTCATAACAGTTTATGGGTTTTTCTTCTAGGAACTTATCCAAACCTTTTTTAAACCCAGTTACACTAACTGCCCTAACCACATCCCCTGGCAACGAATTCCAGAGCTGGGTTTAAAAAAGGTTTGGAGACGTTCTTGGAGGAGAAGTCCATTAACTGCTATTAATCAAGTTGACTTATGGAATGGCATCAGTACCATGGGATCCACTTACTGCCAGGTTCTTGTAGCCTGGATTGGCCACTGTTGGAAACAGGATGCTGGGCTTGATGGATCCTTGGTCTGATCCTGTAGGACAGCTTCTTATTTTCTTACATAATTGCACTTTAGCAGCCTGAGAAATTAACACTTTTATAAAGTAGTTGCCTTAAGAACAGAGGAAGAGTGAGAAACAGCACAGGCCAGGGAGACAGCGAAGAGAGAGGAGAGATGCAGAGTGCTGCTAGAAAATAAAAAGGATTTTGTAGTCACTGCCATAAAGGCCAACGTAAAATGGGGGGCTGGCCATCATGGGCATGCATGTTAACCTTGAGCCTCCCCAAACAAGATTTACCTCTGGCTATGCCCCTGCTCTGCACAAAATACGGAGTAAGGCTCTTTCCCTTTTTTGGGAGTGAATGTACCTTTTTTTTCCCCAAAATTGTATTTTTTTTTATTGCATTTTTTATTTTTTACACAATAACACATTGTGAATTAAAAACAATTAGCATAAATGAAATCTAGTACACATAACCACCTCCATTAATCTTAGCAGTAATACTTATTATTTTTCTTTTTATACCACTTTTTCTATAAGTAATCTAAAGAGGGGTGGAATTTGCAAATCTAAGTGACAAATATGCATCAATAAGCAAAAGGAAATATTCAGAGGCTGACTAAGATAGCCTAAACATTGCCATTCTGCACTGGTTGTGTCACGTTAGGGTGTGAGTCAAGGAAACATCGTAGGTGTGATGGCTCAAAAAATACATATGTAAAATTGTGAAATTTAATAACGCATTTACACAGATAACGTAAAGTAAATCTTGAACACTTAGTCACTGCTTCTTCTCTCATTTCTAAGAATTTCTTCCTTCTTTCTTGCGTTACCCTGGTAATATCCGGAAATAACCAGACTTTTTGCCCATAAAACAGCTCAGATCTGTTTCGAAAGAATAACCTCAATATATTATTTTTCTCAGTCAGGAATGCGAACGTCACAAATAATGTTCCTCTATTGGCAACTTCATCTTCCTGTGTTAATTCCAACAAGTCAGTAACATTCATTTGGTCTTGTTGCTGAATTTCCTGATTTCCTTGCTCTCTCTCCGTTTTCTTCTGAGGTAAATAATATACCTTTGTGATTAAGGGTGCTGCTTCCAATGGTATTTTTAAGATCGTGTTCAAATATTTCTTAAACAAGTCGATAGGTAACATTTGACTTATAACCTGGAAATTCATTACCCTAATATTCAAACTACGCAATGAATTTTCTATATTTTCAATTCTCTTATTTTGAAGAGATTCAAGTTATAATAAGTTCTGTTGATGACTTTCCAGCACTTTAATCTTCTCTTCCATTGCACTCACTTTTTTCCGGCGATAAGCAGAGCATTTAGCCATGCATAATGGGTGGCGTCGTCCGTGACGTCACGGGGCAGAGCATCTCTCTCATAGCTTGAAGAGCTTTGAAGTGCGCATGAACACCACTTCCCGCGCTCCTCGAGCTTGCCTCAGTTTTCATTTTCCGCGACACTGCACGGCTGTGTGTGTGTGATCTCTCTCTCACCTCACAGAAGAAAATTCTTCAATCAACAGGATCAAGATGCCGAAGACCCCCGGATTCAAATATTGTTCATGCGGCAAGATCATGTCGGTGACTGATGGGCATAATTATTGCTATTTATGCCTCGGTCCCGATCATGATCAAACCACATGCAGGGACTGTGGACGGATGTCCCCGCGGGCCAGGAGATAAAGGGCTGAGAAAATGGAGAGGCTCAGGAAATTACCTGACCCTTCCACAATGACAGCAGGATCATCAAAATCCTTCCCGGGCACAGTTAAAACTCGGCCGGAGACTCGACGCGCTCATTCAGCTTCGGGGAGCCGTACGCCGATTGCTGCATCATCTACCATGCAGTTGGCGTCGAGCGTCACGTCGCACATGACGCATAAAATGAAAAAAATGACACACACGGCGCATGAACCAAAACCTGCGTCGGCGTCAAAACATACAACGCATGCGTCGAAGATCGCATCAATGTCGAAGCATGCGAAGCATGCCGACGTGCTAGACACGACGCATTCAGAAGCACCAAAGCAATCTGCGACGTAACATGACGCAAGTTCAAAGATTATGACGCATGTGACTAGTAGTCATAAAAACCCCTTCTCAGGAAGTCGAGAAATAACCCCTGGCCTGACTCCCCAGCCACGGAAGTCAGTCTCCAAAATGAAGCATCTGGTTCCTTCAACAGTACCTTTGCTTGAACCCACTAGGCATCATTTACAATCCATACCAAGGGCTGATCAATCTCCTTGCTCAGTATGTTCAGATATTATAGTGGATTCACCACCTGGAGACTGGAACTCATCGCCGGAGATCCCACAATCTGGTCCAAGAAAGAGATCCCCATCCCCTTTGCCCGCCATACCAGCAAAGTGGCCCAGAAAGTCAACAGACTTATCGAGACACCCTCCTCGTCCTACAGCTGAAGAAACAATGACTCACATTACTTCCCTGATTCACTCTTTCTTGCAGGGTTTACCTCAAAACCCAGATATCCTTCCACAGGTTCCTCAAAGCCCTAGGTCACAAGACCATTCTCCGTCACCACTACCTCCTCCATTTCTGGCACATATCGATTCTCCTATATTGTCTACTCACTCTCTGTCAGGTTCTCCTCCAACATCTCCAGGGAGTTCAACAGGAATCCCTTCGGACCCTCTGCAGGAGCTGCCTCAACTGACATCCCCTCCTGAGGAGCTTACTTATGTTAAGTTCTTAGAAAAACTAGCTACAGCCCTGGGCATAGAAATCCGCTTTCTCCCTGACCCACGGTCAGAGACCATGGGACTGTTGCAGATATTTGACATTCCTTCTGAACCAACGGCTCTTCCTCCACAACCCATTTTGGAAGGTCTCATGGACAAAGCGTGGGACACCCCACTACTTCTTCCTGCGGTTTCTAGAAAGCTAAATTTAAATTACAGAATGCAAAAAACACCATACTACTCCACGGTACAACTTCCACATACTTCAATAGTGGTCGAGTCAGCGCTAAAAAGAGCAAAAAAGAACAGGCTCTTCTCCAACACACCGCCTAGACGAGACAACAAACTGTTAGATGATTTTGCAAAGAAAATTTACCAAAATTCGATGTTAAATTCTCGTATAAATCATCATCAGTTTTATATTATTTAATATTTGTTCAATTGTACACAGAAGTTGCAACCCTTGCTCTACTCATCTCAAGATGACACTTCTTTACCACAGCCCTTCTTAGACTTGCAAGAAGGACTACAACATTTATTACGTACCTCCAATGAGGCCTTTGATACTTCAGCAAGATCTTCCACAACGCCGGTTTCAGCTCGACGCATGGCGTTGCTGAGGGCTAGTAGCATACGAGAAGACATACATGAACGTTTGGCTAACTTGCCCTGTAGACCAAACAACCTTTTTGGTGACAAACTGCAAGAGACCGTCTCCTTAATTAAAGAGCAAAACATTTCAGTACAATCTTTGTCAGCACCCATCGAAACACTATCAACTTCTCGGCGTTATCCTTTCCAAGGCAGGAGGGGTTACTACTACCGAAAACCATTCTGGTATTACCAACCATATCAACCATCATATAGACAACCTTACCAACAACAGCGGTCTCAACCTCAGTCACAGGGCCAAAACCTCGCCAAAGACCTCAGAGGACCCAAAAACCTCAACCTTCTCAACAACAACCTAAACAATCTTTTTAATCTCATCTGCCACAACAGCAGTTGTGTCACGGTTGGGCTCCGGTCAGGAGTCGAGAACACCGCTAACAGGGGTGTCTCTGGGTGGAGAGAGGCAGGGTTGCAGAAGAGTCCAGATGCTGGCTGGTGCAGGCAGGAATGAATGAACCCTATGGGCAAGTGGGAAGGTGGAATAGGCAAATGGAGTTTCACACTGACAGGAGATACCTAATATCAGATGCATGAAGGTAAGGGTGAACTTAAGTGCTGATACTGCATGGAGGTATGTATGAATGTGAATGCAGGTACAGGTGTACAGGAAACTGGAACTGGGTGCTGGTAAGGATGAATTCAGGAAGCGTGCAGGTAAGAGTGATAATGGCTGGAGGTATAAGTGACCGAGAAGAGAAAACAAGACTGACAGAGAACGGTACAGACAAACCAGGACAGCACTGACAATGAACATAAAACACATAGGCCCGAAGGCAGCAGAGCAGGGCAAAGGGCCCGTAGGCCACACACACACCCTGTAGGCAGAGGGCCCGTAGGCCACACACACACACAGAAGGCAGAGGGCCCGTAGGCCACACACACACAGAAGGCAGAGGGCCCATAGGCCACACACACACACAGAAGGCAGAGGGCCCGTAGGCCACACACACACAGCACAAGGCGAGTCAGGTCAGAAGGCCCGTAGGCCAAACACAGCAAGCAAGGCAATACAGAACAGGACAGAAGGCCCGAAGGCCAAATAGCGAAGGCAAGGCAATACAGAACAGGACAGAAGGCCCGAAGGCCAAACACCGAAGGCAAGGCAATACAGAATAGGACAGAAAGCCCGAAGGCCAAGCACGGGAGGCTAGAGCAGGGAGCCCAGGCGAGCTCGATGCTGAAGCGCCGATGGTACTGCTAGACAGGGTTATAAAGACAAGAGTGGTGTATAGAGTAGACAGGAAGGAAGGAGTGGGCCAGCCAGAAGGACATGCTCGTGGAGGACCTCTGGTGGTGAGGTGGTTACATAGCAGGCATAGCCGTAACAAGTTGCTATAGGAGGACGGCTAACTCACTTCCATACCCACTGGGCTCAGGTCACCACGGATCAGTGGGTTCTTCCCATTATACAACAGGGCTATCATCTTCACTTCAAATCAATGCAGATGCTCCCTCACATCATTCATTCCAAAACACCTGCGATTCAGATTCCATCCCTCCTCAAGGAGGTCTCTCTACTTCTTCAACAGGAGGCAATCCGGCTGGTACCTTCACATTCTCGGGAGCATTCCCAATACTGCCTCATTCCCAAAAAATTGGGAGGGTTTCGCCCTATTTTGGACCTCCGAGACCTCAACAAACACCTGGTACAGGAAAGATTCAAAATGACCTCTCTCAAAACGGTCCTTCCTTTCCTTCAGACGAATGACTGGTTGTGCTCACTCGATCTAAAGGATGCTTACACTCATACCCCAATCCACAACCGTTGCTGGCGATACCTCTGTTTTCAAGTTGCGGATCACCATTACCAATACCAAGTTCTTCCATTTGGCCTCTCCTCGGCTCCAAGGGTCTTCACAAAGTGCCTAGCTGTTGTTGTGACTCACTTATGCAAACAAGGCATAACTATAATTCCATATCTAGACGACTGGTTGCTCGTATCTCACGACCCCCACTTGTTGCACTCTCACATAGAAACTACTCTCCGCTGTCTCCACAACCTGGGATGGATAGTAAATTATGAAAAGTCGCAGCTCTACCCATCTCAAAACATTCAATTCATAGGAGCTGTTCTCAACACCCCACTATCCAGGGCTTTCCTGCCTCCAGAAAGGATCCAAACCTTACTAACCCTGGCTCAAACCCTATTACGATGAAAGACAGTTAAGAACATAAGAACATAAGAAATTGCCATGCTGGGTCAGACCAAGGGTCCATCAAGCCCAGCATCCTGTTTCCAACAGAGGCTAAAACCAGGCCACAAGAACCTGGCAATTACCCAAACACTAAGAAGAACTCATGCTACTGATGCAATTAATAGCAGTGGCTATTCCCTAAGTATAATTGATTAATAGCCATTAATGGACTTCTCCTCCAAGAACTTATCCAAACCTTTTTTGAACCCAGCTACACTAACTGCACTAACCACCTCCTTTGGCAACAAATTCCAGAGCTTTATTGTGCGTTGAGTGAAAAAGAATTTTCTCCGATTAGTCTTAAATGTGTTATTTGCTAACTTCATGGAATGCCCCCTAGTTCCTGCCCGTCAAATTATGGTCCTCTTAGGCCACATGGCAGCAGCAATACATGTGGTTCGCAACACTCACCTACACTTGAGACGTCTTCAGTGGGGCCTAAAATCTCAATGGAACTTGCTCACACAACCAATGTCTTACCGAATACAAGTTACAAACTCCATGAAAACATATATTTGATGGTGGCTTCAGCCATCTGTCTTGAAGGAGGGGAGTATTTTCCAAATTCCCCCTCATCAGTTGATTCTCACTATGGATGCTTCAACAAAGGGATGGGGAGCACATCTCCTCCACCTATAGACTCAAGGACTCTGGACCTCAGCCAAACAACTCTTACAAATCAATTTGCTCAAACTATGGGCAATAAAAAATTCACTTCTAGCATTCCAGTCATGGATACAAAACCATTCTTTGATGATTCATACAGACAATCAAGTAGCAATGTTCTACATAAACAAGTAGGGCGGATCCAGTTCACGAATGCTCTGCAAGGAAGCAGTTCAAATCTGGGAATGGGCAGAACGCAACCGCGTCTTCCTTCAGACCTCGTACCTTCCAGGCCTCGCAAACATCAAAGTGGACAGACTCAGCAGAATTTTCCATCCACACGAGTGGTCACTCATAGGGATGTGAATCGTGTCCTCGATCGTCTTAACGATCGATTTCGGCTGGGAGGGGGAGGGAATCGTATTGTTGCCGTTTGGGGGGGTAAAATATCGTGAAAAATCGTTAAAAATCGTTAAGAATCGAAAAATCGAAAAATCGAAAAACCGGCACATTAAAACCCCCTAAAACCCACCCCCGACCCTTTAAATTAAATCCCCCACCCTCCCGAACCCCCCCCCCAAATAACTTAAATAACCTGCGGGTCCAGCGGCGGTCCGGAACGGGCTCCTGCTCCTGAATCTTGTCGTCTTCAGCCGGCGCCATTTTCCAAAATGGCGCCGAAAAATGGCGGCGGCCATAGACGAAAAAGATTGGACGGCAGGAGGTCCTTCCGGACCCCCGCTGGACTTTTGGCAAGTCTCGTGGGGGTCAGGAGGCCCCCCACAAGCTGGCCAAAAGTTCCTGGAGGTCCAGCGGGGGTCAGGGAGCGATTTCCCGCCGCAAATCGTTTTCGTACGGAAAATGGCGCCGGCAGGAGATCGACTGCAGGAGGTCGTTCAGCGAGGCGCCGGAACCCTCGCTGAACGACCTCCTGCAGTCGATCTCCTGCCGGCGCCATTTTCCGTACGAAAACGATTCGCGGCGGGAAATCGCTCCCTGACCCCCGCTGGACCTCCAGGAACTTTTGGCCAGCTTGTGGGGGGCCTCCTGACCCCCACGAGACTTGCCAAAAGTCCAGCGGGGGTCCGGAAGGACCTCCTGCCGTCCAATCTTTTTCGTCTATGGCCGCCGCCATTTTTCGGCGCCATTTTGGAAAATGGCGCCGGCTGAAGACGACAAGATTCAGGAGCAGGAGCCCGTTCCGGACCGCTGCCGTTCCGGACCGCTGCTGGACCCGCAGGTTATTTAAGTTATTGGGGGGGGGTTCGGGAGGGTGGGGGATTTAATTTAAAGGGTCGGGGGTGGGTTTTAGGGGGTTTTAGTGTGCCGGCTCACGATTCTAACGATTTATAACGATAAATCGTTAGAATCTGTATTGTATTGTGTTCCATAACGGTTTAAGACGATATTAAAATTATCGGACGATAATTTTAATCGTCCTAAAACGATTCACATCCCTAGTCACTCAGTCTATTCGAAGCGAACAAAATCTTCCAGTTGAGGGGAACACCGGACATAGACCTCTTTGCAATGGAAGAGAATCGGAAGGTAGTCAAGTTCTGTTCCCACCTTCCCAGCAGCTACAGGATTGCCCAAGATGTGTTCTTGATTCCTTGGCACAATGGTCTTCTTTATGCCTTTCCTCCAATTCCGCTAATATCTCGCACGATCCACAAGTGTATAGCAGACGCAGCGGACTTAATCCTCATAGCACCTGCATGGCCCAGACAGCCATGGTATGCATACCTTCTACGGCTCTCCATTCGGACACCGATTCTTCTACCAAAGAACCCGACCCTTCTTACCCAGAACAGAGGGACCTTAATCCACCCGATGCAGGCCTCCCTACACTTAACGGCTTGGAGATTGAACGGCAGGTATTAACTGTTGTATTCCGCGCCCGCAGCCGTCAGTGGGCGCGGCCCCCTACCTCCAACGACGACCAGGGCAGCGTCGGGGCCGACTGCCCTGCCCCAAGCTCCGCACCCCCGCGTGGCGGCATGGGCCTTTGGGCTGGCCGCCGGGATCGGAGCCATCCCTGCTCCTCCCGCGTGGCCGCTGCTACTCTCATCCGCGGCCCGGATCCAAGATGGCTGCCACCATCCTTGGACATGAGGCCACGCCCCTTCACCAGAGTTAAAGGGAACTCGTCCCTTTAATTGCCTGCAGCTGATTCTTCCCTCCAGGGCCAGAGGAATTATATAAGGAGACTTCCTCTGACCATTCCTCGACTTGGCAACGTCCTCCAACGCTGTCTAGTCTGCTTGCTTTGGTGAGTTCCTTGAGCTTGGCTTCTGGTTTCTGCTTCGTCTTCGTGTTCCTGGTTCCTGACTTCGGATTGGCTTACGGTGATTCTCTGGTTCCTGACTTCGAACTGGCTTATGGTGATTCTCTGGTTCCTGACTTCGGATTGGCAAGCGGTGATTCTCCGGTGTACGACTTCGGACTGGTGAGCGACAACTCTCTGGCACTCGACCTAGGACTTCTTCAAGACTACCGTCTCCAAGGGCCCACCTAAGTCCCAGCGGTGTGGGTCCCTATGGGCTCCTCCTGGGGGGACCACGGGCTTCCAGGGTGAAGCTCCAGTCGGCCCTTGCACCATCACCTGACCTCTCAAAGGTCCACCTAAGTCCCAGCAGCCCGTGTCCCTACGAGCTCCTCCCGGGGGGACCACGGGCTTCCAGGGTGAAGCAAAAGTCGGCCCTTGCACTGTCACCTGACCTCTCAAAGGTCCACCTAAGTCCCAGCGGTCTGGGTTCCTACGGGCTCCTCCTGGGGGAACCGCAGACTTCCAGGGGTGAAGACACAGCTGCTCTTCTCGACTCTTCCTCCGCTTCCACTGCCACCACAGCCTCCAGTGCCAAGGGTCCACCAGTCACATCTTCGGTTCCTGCCTTCGCCACCCGACGGGAGATTCTTCGGGTCTTCCCCAAGGTATTCCATCCTCCCGTCGGCCCAAGGGTCTACAAACCCGAGCTTAACAGATTGCCAAGTCCATGGACCTGGCAGAGGTATCTGCCCGCCAGGCCATTCCCGGGATAGCCCAGCGTCTAAAGGACCAACAACAGACCCTCGATGCCCTGGTTTCTGCGGTACAGGGCCTGACCCAACGCCTAGAAGCATTAGGACCTATGAACCCTGCGCTGCCGTCTCCGCTTGGGGCTCAAGGAGGCCGCCCTACTCAGCCTCACTCCGTCCAGGCCTCCGGAGGCGACCTGGGGCAAGTAACTTCCACACAACTCCCAGCACCTTCTTGATACGCCGTAGATACGAAGTTGTGTTGAGGATTCCTCAGCCAGTGCCAGGTCCGCTTTCATTGCTGCCTGCGCAGTTTCCCAGCGACTGGGTCAAAACCAGCTACATCATGTCCCTGCTCGATGGGAAGCCTCTGATCTGGGCCTCTCATCTATGGGAAAGAAGGGATCCGGTCTTTGAAGACCTAACTCAATTCCTGCCTGCGTTCCGGAAGATGTTTGACGAACCCGTCCGCAAATCCACTGCGGTCTCATAACTGCTCCGATTGTGACAGGGTACTGGCACTGTGGCCGAGTACGCTACAGAATTTCACACCCTGGCCACAGAGCTGAATTGGAGAGAGGACTGCCTGCACGGAATCCTCTTGGAGGGTCTAGCCTCGCGTCTTCAAAATGAGTTGGCGGCGAGAGAACTCCCAGATGACCTCGACGACATGATTGAGTTGGCCAATCGTGTGGATCGTCGGATGAGGTTTTGCCTTCCAGTGACTAAGGCAGCGAGGAGGTCCTCTCCTCCGTCCAAGAGTGCCCCTGAAGTCCCTCGGGCACCCGCCGATGAACCCATGGAGTTGGGTAGTGGGAAAGTGTCTCCGCAGGAGTGTCGGCGATGCACGAAGGAGGGACTCTGTTTTTATTGCAGTGCGGCGGGCCATCGAGTAGCCGCCTGCCCAGCATGCCCAGAAACTCTCGGGCCTAGGACCTGAAGGAGGTCTATTCCTAGGCCGTACTGCACTCGCACTTCCACTTACCTTGCCAGTGGCGTTAACCGCTGAAGAAGGGGACTTCCACACACTAGCTCTAGTGGACTCCGGCGCCGGCGGCAATTTTATAATGAAAGGCCTGGTGGAACACTTAAAGATTCCACAAATCCGCCTCCCTGTCCCTATGGTTATCTCTTCGATCGAAGGGAAGCCTCTTCCAGAACAGGTGACAGACACCACGATCCCCATCCAGCTGAGGGCTGGGGCCCTGCATCAGGAACAGATGACGTTTTATGTCCTGGAGTATTCCATCCACCCGATCGTCCTAGGTCTCCCTTGGCTCCAGGATCACGAGCCCCAGTTTGATTGGAAGACTCTGCAGCTGGCTTGTTGGGAGCCAAATTGCCATGGCAATTGCCTCCACTCTGTGGTACCTGTATCCTGTTCCTTAACTTCCACCAACCTTCCAGGCCTGCCAGCCCATTACGCTGCATACGCAGATGTTTTCTCAAAACAGAAGGCTGAAGTACTGCCACCGCATCGGTCCTTCGACTGTGCCATCAATCTCCTCCCAGGAACGGAACCTCCTTGAGGGCGCACCTATGCCCTCTCTCCAGCCGAGATGCAGGCCATGAAGGAGTACATCGAGGAAAATCTGGAGAGAGGATTCATCCGGAAGTCACAGTCCCCAGCAGGGGCCGGCTTCTTCTTCGTCGCCAAGAAGGACGGAACTCTGCGCCCTTGCATTGACTACAGAGGCCTGAACGCCATAACAGTCAAGGACCGTTATCCGTTACCCCTCATCTCAGAACTCTTCGACCGCTTGCAAGGAGCACAGATCTTCTCCAAACTGGATCTCCAGGGGGCCTACAACTTGATCCGTATCAAGGAGGGTGATGAGTGGAAGACGGCCTTCAATACCCGAGATGGCCACTACGAGTATTTAGTGATGCCTTTCGAGCTCTGTAATGCCCCCGTGGTGTTCCAGAACACTATGAATGAGATACTCCATGACCTCTTGTATCGGTGCGTGGTCGTATACTTGGACGACAAACTGATATTTTCAGATACTCTGACCGCTCACCGCCAGCACGTCATCCAAGTACTACAGTGCCTTAGAGAGCACAAATTGTACACGAAGCTTGAAAAGTGCCTTTTTTTTTTAATTTTATTTTTATTGCATTTCTTAAATTTTTACAAGCAATAATTCTGATACATAGGTAGAAATAAAACAAGAAAAATACTTGCCTTTTTGAGCAGTGGATCCCTTCCCTTCCTGGGATACATAGTTTCCAGAGAAGGCTTTTGCATGGACCCTCAGAAGCTGAAAGCCATTCGGGAATGGCCACAGCCATCAGGGCTAAAGGCACTCCAGAGGTTTCTGGGGTTCGCAAACTACTATCGATCTTTCATCCCGCATTATGTGACCATCGTGGCCCCGATGACAGCCCTGACCCAGAAAGGCACGGACCCCAAAAAATGGCCTCCTGCGGCAGAGGCTGCATTCCGTTGCCTCAAGGAGGCGTTCTTGTTACAGCCGTGCCTTCGGCATCCGGATCCACAGCGGCCGTTTGTCATAGACGTGGATGCATCCTCAGAAGGCGTAGGCGCCGTTCTGAGCCAAGCCTCCGAAAAGCATAAGCTACGTCGATGTGCCTTCCTCTCTCGCCAGTTCTCCCTGGCCGAACGGAACTATTGCATAGGTGATAAGGAACTCTTGGCTATAAAGGTAGCCTTAGAAGAGTGGCGGCTGTGGCTAGAGGGGGCACAACACCAATTTACGGTCTATACGGACCACAAAAACTTAGAGTACCTGCAACGAGCTCAACGACTCAACCCACGGCAGGCTCGTTGGGCCCTATTCTTCACGAGGTTCAACTTCGTCCTCCGTTACCGACCCGCTGGGAAGACTGTCAGGGCCGATGCCCTATCCCGTGTCATTGAATCCCCAGAAGGTACGGAGGAACCGCAGTTCATCATAGAACCGTCCCGTATCCACCTGTCTGCTACCACGACCATCCCTCCTGGGAAAACCCTGGTTCCACAGCATCTGCGGAAACACGTCCTAGCTTGGGTCCATGACTCCCGTTGTTCAGGCCATCCTGGACAATCCCGGACCTTACAAAACTTACGCTGATACTATTGGTGGCCTAAAGTCAATCAGGACGTCCGAGCTTACGTGGAGTCCTGTCAGGCCTGTGCCCGCCACAAGAGGATCCACGACGCGACCCCAGGTCTATTGCAGCCTTTACCAGTGCCCGCGGAGCCTTGGGCTCATCTGGCCACCGACTTTGTGGTCGACCTGCCACTATCTAGTGGCAATACAGTCATATGGGTGGTCATAGACTGATTCAGTAAAATGGCACATTTCGTGCCCCTCCCAGGGCTGCCGTCTGCCCCCCAGCTGGCCCAACTGTTCGTGCAGCATATCTTTCGGCTGCATGGCCTTCCTAAAAGCATCCTCTCAGATAGGGGACCTCAGTTTACCACCAGGTTTTGGAGGGCCCTCTGCCAAAAGTTTGACGTTACCTTAGACTACACATCGGAGTACCATCTTCAGTCTAATGGTCTAGCGGAGAGGACTAACCAGACGCTAAAACAATTCCTCCGACTCTATTTCAATGAAAAACAGGACGATTGGTCCAGCCTGCTACCTTGGGCGGAGTTCACGCTCAACTCCCACCTCTCCTCTGCTACTGGATCCTCGCCGTTTCAGATTGTATATGGGAAACAGCCACACTCTCCGCTGCCAGTCCCCATCACAGTTACGTCCCCCGTAGCTCAACTTTCAGCAGACGAGTTACACCGTTTGTGGATCTCCACACGACGCGCATTGGTCCAAGCCAGTCAAACCGCTTAAAGATACGCAGATCAGCGAAGGAGGCCTTACCCCCCATTCCGGCCAGGCCAAAAGGTATGGTTAAGTACCCAGTTCATCCGGCTGAAGCTGCCATCCACACGACTGGCCCCACGTTTTATTGGACCTTTCCCCATCATCCGTCAAGTTGGAGCCGTGTCGTATCAGCTTCGTCTGCCGCCTTCCCTCAAAATACACAACACCTTCCATGTGCCTCTCTTAAAGCCTTTGGTGTTGTCTTGGCCCTCCAGCACGCCTCCGACTCCCCAACCTATTGCCTCCGAGGATGACCTCACTTTTCAGGTCCGCGAGGTCTTGGACATAAGAAAACACGGCAAGAAATGGGAGTACCTCCTAGTGTGGGAGGGGTTTGGTCCCGAGGAGAACACCTGGGAACCATTGGCCAACATCCTGGATCGGGGATTGCTGGAGCAGTTCCACCGCGATTATCCAGATAAACCCAGGCCTCTGGGAAGGCGCCCTAAGGAGGGGGGTACTGTTGTATTCCGCGCCCGCAGCCGTCCACAGGCGCGGCCCCCTACCTCCGAAGACGACCAGGGCAGCGTCGGGGCCGACTGCCCTGTTCCAAGCTCCACACCCCCACGCGGCGGTGCGGGCCTTCGGGCAGGCTGCCGGAATCGGAGCCGTCCCTGCTCCTCCCGCGCGGCCGCTGCTGCTCTCCTCCGCGGCCCGGATCCAAGATGGCCGCTGCCATCCTTGGACGCGAGGCCACGTCCCTTCACCAGAGTTAAAGGGAACTCGTCCCTTTAATTGCCTGCAGCTGATTCTTCCCTCCAAGGCCAGAGGAAGTATATAAGGAGACTTCCTCTGACCAATCCTCGACTTGGCAACGTCCTCCAACGCTGTCTAGACTGCTTGCTTTGGTGAGTTCCTTGAGCTTGGTTTCTGGTTTCTGTTTCGTCTTCGTGTTCCTGGTTCCTGACTTCGGATTGGCTTACGGTGATTCTCTGGTTCCTGACTTCGAACTGGCTTATGGTGATTCTCTGGTTCCTGACTTCGGATTGGCAAGCGGTGATTCTCCGGTGTACGACTTCGGACTGGTGAGCGACGACTCTCTGGCACTCAACCTAGGACTTCTTCAAGACTACCATCTCCAAGGGCCCACCTAAGTCCCAGCGGCCCGGGTCCCTACGGGCTCCTCCCGGGGGGACCACGGGCTTCCAGGGTGAAGCACCAGTCGGCCCTTGTACCGTCACCTGACCTCTCAAAGGTCCACCTAAGTCCCAGCGGTCTGGGTTCCTACGGGCTCCTCCTGGGGGAACTGCAGACTTCCAGGGGTGAAGACACAGCTCCACTTCTCGACTCTTCCTCTGCTTCCATTGCCGCCACAGCCTCCAGTGCCAAGGGTCCACCAGTCACATCTTCGGTTCCTGCCTTCGCCACCTGACGGGAGAACCTTCAGGTCTTCCCCAAGGTATTCCATCCTCCCGTCGGCCCAAGGGTCCACAAACCCGAGCTTAACATTAACCTCCTTAAATCTCCCAGCTGATATTCTGGATGTTCTCATTGCAGCACAAAAGCCTTCCACCAGACGCAACTATGCCTTCAAATGGAAACGCTACTCTACCTGGTGTACGCTCCATAATCTGAATCCTTTTTCTTCTTCACCAGAATCGATACTATCTTATTTACATCAGTTATCCTTTTCTGGACTGGCAACTGCTTCTATTAGAGTTCACCTCAGTGCCATTGCAACTTATCACCATTTACACCAAAATGGCTCCATATCACCTCATCCCTTGATCACCAAATTTATGATGGGATTACTCCGTTTACACCCTCCTTTCAAAAAACTAGTAGTGCCATGGGATATCAATTTAGTTCTAGAAGCATTGATTAATCCACCATTCGAGCTTATAGAAACCTCTTCTCTCAAATTTCTAACATGGAAGGTGCGGTTACTGATAGCTATCACTTCGGTCAGAA
The DNA here is from genome assembly GCF_901001135.1 of Rhinatrema bivittatum. Lineage (NCBI taxonomy): Eukaryota > Metazoa > Chordata > Amphibia > Gymnophiona > Rhinatrematidae > Rhinatrema > Rhinatrema bivittatum. Next base: position 43,643 of record NW_021820765.1, on the reverse strand, counting down.
GAGTCAGCGAACTCCAGGCACTAGTAGTCAATTTTCCTTATCTTCAATTTCACCACGATAAGGTTGTGTTACGAACTCATCCTTCCTTCTTACCTAAAGTAGTCTCTGCATTTCACTTGAATCAGACAATCATCTTACCAGTTTTCTGTCCGAAGCCACACACTGATGATCAGCAGAAACTACTTCATACCCTTGACTGTAAAAGAGCACTAGCTTTTTACAAAAGCACGACTGAACACCTCAGACATTCTTCACAATTGTTTGTTTCCTTCAACCTGAATAATCCAGGCCAGCCAGTATTGAAACGGACTCTCTCCAACTGGCTCGCAGCTTGTATTCAATACTGCTATACCTCTAGAGCGGTACCCCTGATGGGCTCAGTAAATGTCACCAGATCAGAGCAACGGCAACTTCCATCGCACATATTTGTGGAGTCCCGATTCAAGACATCTGCAAAGCAGCGACCTGGTCTTCTCTACATACCTTCGCTTCTCACTACTGTCTTGACCAGCAGTCGGCAACAGATTCCTCACTGGGATCGGCTATTTTGAACAATTTTTCTAGCTTATATTAGCTGTCCACGTTTCTACCGGTTGCAAAACCTTTTCTGTTCACTACATGTTTCTTATTAAACAAATTCTTTTTCCTTTACTATTTTGGTCTTCGCCTGTTATTCTAATATTTGCAACCTGTTTGCTTAGGACTCCCATTATGCATGGCTAAATGCCCTGCTTATAGCCGGAAAAAAGCAAGTTTGCTTACCGTAAACGGTGTTTTCCGTAGAGAGCAGGGAATTTAGCCATGCATGCTCCCTCCCACCTCCCTGGACAGCCTTCATCCTTACTACACATCCTTCCACATTAGCTTGGAAAACCAACTGAGGCAGGTTCGAGGAGCGCAGGAAGTGGTGCTCATGCACACTTCAAAGCTCTTCGAGCTATGAGAGAGATGCTCCGCCCTGTGACGACACGGACAACGCCACCCATTATACAGGGCTAAATTCCCTGCTACCTACGGAAAACACCGTTTACGGTAAGCAAACTTGTTTTTCTTTCTTGAATCAGAATCTTTTCTTCATAATGAGCACTGCTTTTATTTGTTTCATGAACCAATTTAGATAGATCTACAATCGCTATTTCAATAGCAGTAAGTGCTTCCCATACTGAATCTATAGTTACTATAGCAGGTTTAACAAGAAAGGGAGTTAAAACCTGTATTGGCTCACCCCTTCTCGTGGCCTCAGTGTCAGAGTCCTGTGTTGATTCCAGCGTTGAGGTAGCAGGTCTGATGTCGTTTAAGGCTGATGGTAAATATGTTCCCAACTGAAATCCTTGAGATTCACTTTCAAAGAAACTCCTCCGTCTCCCCTCAGATGTGACTCCCAGTTCTCCCTCCTCCAGAGCTCCGTGCTCATTCGGGCCTGCCGGGATAGTACTTGCCACTAGTTCCCCTGCTAGACTCTCACGCTGGGGTGGGGACGGCATCTCAGAGAGATCTCATTGGCCTGTGGCAGGGACGCTCGCTCCTCGTCCCAGCCCTCTGCGGCCTTCGCTCCCGGCTCTTTCGGCGTTGAGGTGAAAAAGGTCTGTATCGTTGACTGTTTAGATTCCAAACTTTCCGAAGCTGCTAGACTTTCACGAAGCCTAGCCTTATGCTTAGTATGTGGCAATAGGAAATATAGATAGGCTGGTATTTAGGAAATAAGTATAACGAATTCCACAGCTCCTTCTCCAACCTCTCAGTCAGCCGCCATCTTGGTTCAACCCCCAAACAATTGATCTCAATTTCAAGAGGAAAAATCAAATGTAAAAGAAAAAAAAAAAGAACAAACTCAAAATACAAAACAATTAAGGTATCTATTGGCCATGTTAAGCCCTCAATAATAAATAGAAAAGAAAAATAAGGAAACAAAAGAATGCAAGGCAAGGATAACACATTTTTCAAATAAGTAATATAAGTAGAAAGCAGGCTTAGGCAAAGGGAAACCAAGTCAATCTCAAAAACATGTACGTCTTGACCAAGAAGCATTGGACAAGTTTTCAAAATAAATTGTTGTATCTGATCCAGATCAGGATGGTGCAACATAAACTCGGTTTCCAAATCAGCCACTTTTGATCTTAAGGACAAACAGATGAATACTTAGCCAGGCAGGGAGCTCATAAGATAGCCAGATAAACTTATACCAGATATTCAGAGTCAGGGGTGTGCTGCAGAATATGCCTGGCTGTTGGGAACTTAGCTGGATAAGTTTGTAAGGCAACTTTAGGGCTGCTTTCATGCTGGACAATTCAACTCCAACCCAAGAACACCTCCTGGTTACCTGGCTAAAGTTTATCCAGTTAATTACCAGAACATAGAGCCCAGAGGCATGTAACAAGTGGGAATTTTTAAGCCAGACAGACAAGCTAAATATTGACCTGAAAAATTGTTTTCTTTTGTTCCTGACTTTCACAGGACACATCAAGGTTCAGTTTATTATTTGTACTTAAAGTCTCTTCAAGTTTCAGTAGAACTAATCTTATCACCATATCCCAAATAGGTTTCAAAACGATAGTCACTAAAAGGGTAGCTTTGCCAAAATCCAAATTTAATTAATCTCCAGTAGTATAAAAAAATGGACTGTGATGTACACTTGTACACATGTACACTTGTATATAATTGTACATATTGTACACTTGTATATAATTAACTTCCTCTATCTCTCTTTATTTCCTCCAACCCCAGTTCATTAGCCCCTGTTAATTGTAACTGCATTTCTTCATCACGTTTATTTATGTTCTTGGTTGTATTCTTCGCACCCCTGTTTTTTTTATGTAAACTGACATGATGTGAACGATTTCATGAATGCCGGTATAAAAAAACCTTAAATAAATAAATAAAATAAAATAAATAAATAATAAGCCCTTGACAAGAGTGGAATAACCTCCAAAGAGATTTTCAAACATTTAATTAAATATTTTTTGAATAGGTCCAATGCTATCAGTGTAGCCACTTTAGAAATTTTATTTTCTAAAGGGTAAATAAATAACTCATCCTCCTAGTATTTTTGCTGTCATTTATAAAGCACTACTAGACATATGACCACTCGCTTAGGTTTCTTACATATGGCTGACTTAGATTTCTTTGTCTCTACATAGGATTCCACACTTCTTTCAGTGTTCAGTTTGTTTGCACCCCTTAAATTTTTAAGTGCTGTACACAAACAAATGATAACCCTGGCTCACTCCGACTCTTAGATCTAGGAGGCAGTATCTCATTAAAAGCAAACACCAATGGCATAAGCATAGAACTCCACTTTACTTATCGCAGGCTTTTGGATGACTACCAAGCGCAAACTTTAGAGGCCAAAAAGAACTTTTACACCAGTCAAATCAGGGACATTGGTTACAATCCCAAAGCACTTTTTAGCTTAGCCAAAAAACTTACGGCTAGCAGTACAGCCTTTTCCAATATTCCTTCTGCAGAATCTTTTTCTAAACACTTTTCACTTAAGATTGTAAAATTTAGCCTTAGTTTTTCCAGTGTGCCTGCCTGGACTACTAAATCGGATGTCTTTCTATGTTGGACTATCCTCTCCAATACATCTCAAGTTGAAGTCAAAAACATAATTTCACAAATGAACAATGTTCACTGTCCTGTCAGTAACTGTTCTATTGCTTTATTCAAAGCTACCAGAGATGTAATTGCTCTCACTTTCACATTTATTGTCAACTTGTCCCTTGAATAGGGACATTTCCTGATTCTCTTAAAAAAGCTATGATATAACCTTTATTAAGGAAACCTTATTCGGATAGCACAGATCTTAACAACTATAGCCCAATATCCTCGTTACCGTTTCTTGCCATACTTCCAGAATCCACTGCATTGCAATGATTATGTTATGGTTTTGAGGTGTTTGGTGGATTCTTAGGTCCTGCAGTGATGGCCACTCCCATGGGGAGGAGACCCGTGGGGAGCTGCAGTACCAGGCTAGACTCAGATGCACAAACACAGAGATAGTCTTTATTGTACAGCTTGTAGAGTTCACCAGAAGTGGCAGTAGTGAGTAGATTCCTGCAGCAGCAGTCTTGGGTCCTCGGCTGAGGAGACCCGTCCCACAATGGTGGTATAGGGAGCTCTGATGCAGATCTTCAATGGGGAGCTGTAGGTGAGACAGACTGGTAGATGTTATATTACTCACACTCTTGTAGCTGTAATGGTGAAGTTCCCAGCAGGTAGAAGAAATGGTAGCAGGCACCAAGATAGACAGCTCAGGCCCTCGAGGAGTGAGTACCTGGATACTGGACAGGCACCTGGAAAGAAGTATAGGGCCCCCGAGGAGAGGGTACCCAAGTTAGTAGAACCCTGGAGGGTGGAGAGAGCTTCCAGCAGCAGCAAGAAGCGGCACAGCAACTTAGACCGGACAAATCCAATCCTTGCTAACTCAAAGTCAGTCAGCAAATGGGCAACCTAAATACCCAGATGATGTGACGTCACTCGAGGTGGACCCCCCTGAGGTTCATGCCAACGTTGGAATATAGATGTGGGTCACGAGCACATGCGCACCCTAGGAGGCCCTCAGGTGAATCATGGCGGAATGCCTTGCCATAGCCGTTCCGGGGACACTAGGGAGTGCGGCAAGCAGACGCGGCAGTCACCATTTTCCCGAGCCTGGTGGAGAAAGCGAATATTGAGGTGAGGCATGTGGGACGAAGCCGTCTGAGTCCGACGAACGCAACAGATTAACAGAGTTCATTGAGGAAAAAGAAGTCCTTGATCCTCATCAATTTGGCATCAGACACTCAATGATGCTTAGACACCTTAAACCATTAATAAGGCAAAAGGATTTTAGAACTATACTACAGTCCCTAATTTTTACCAGGACCGACTATTGTAGCTCCCTTCTACTCGGCTTTCCAGCTTCCACTATCAGACTGCTCCAAATCTTACAAAATGCAGCAGCAAGAGTATTAACCGGTAGCAAGAAAAAGGACCACATCACACCAATATTAGCTGATTTACATTGGTTACCGATTGAGCAACGAATACATTTTAAAATCCTTAGCACACTACACAAACTAATATATGACGAAAAAGCAGACTGGCTTAATACAACAATTCATCTCCACACGCCCCAGAGAAATTTAAGATCTGCGAATAAAGGCCTATTAACAATTCCATCTGTAAAAACAGCACATCTTATACAGGTTAGGTACAGAGCGATTTCTCTTGCAGGACCCACTGTATGGAATGCAATGCCACAGGAACTGAGATTACAGCAGGATCATAAACAATTCAAAAAGGAGTTTAAGACATGGCTATATAAACAGGCTTTTAAACTGGAGAAAGGAGACACTTAGAGCAGATATTTTTATTATTATTTTATCTTTATTTTACACTTCTTTTATTCAGTTTTTACACTTTGATTTACCAATCCTATTTGCTTCCTATTACTCTGCTCTTAGGGACATGCGTATGTCCCGGGGCTTTGAAAAAGGGGAGGGGCCGGAGCCTCCAGGCACAGCGGCCATTTGCCGCTGTGCCCGGGATCGCAGGCTGGCCGTCGGCCGGTGCGCGCAATCTACGCCTGCCTGGAGGCAGGCGCAACTTATAGGACAAAGGTATGGGGGGGTTAGGTAGGGCTGGGGGGCAGGTTAGGTAGGGGAAGGGAGGGGAAGGTAGGGGGGCGGAGGGAATGGAGGAAGGCTGCGCGGCATGGCATACGCAAGTTGCACAATTGTGCACCCCCTTGCACGTGCCGACCCTGGATTTTATAACATGTACGCGGCTGCCCGCGCATGTTATAAAATCGGGCGTAGATTTGTGCGTGCCAGGTTTTTAAAACCTGGCCCTTTATTTTATGTTCAATATGTAAACCGTTATGATGGTAACTACTAAACGACGGTATAGAAAACCTGTCAAATAAATAAAAATAAATAAAATAAACTTCTCCTACGTTCCCTAACGGACACTCTGAGGCGAGGCCTTGATTGTGGTCACCGTTACATTCTGGTTCCTCTAGATATATCTTCAGCCTTTGATATGGTCGATTATTCCATATTTATTTATTTATTTATTTATTTATTTATTTATTTATTTGTGATTTTTCTTGACCGACCATCATCAGAGATATCATGCCGATTTACATGTAACAGGGGGGAAACAAAGCAGGAAGAGAGCAATTACAAAAAACAGGTTAAAGAAGAACTGGGAAGTGCAGAGGAAGGTGCACGTAGGAACGATAGCTTAAGGCTTGAGAGCGGTATAGCAAACTTATATACATAGTATGTGTCCCAACATTAAAATGGGATGAAGGAGTGCAAATATCCAATAGCACGTACAATGTGTGGACAGGTTGAATGAGCTATAAATTTCACAGTATTTGGATGCTGAGAGGCAGCACCAGAGATGTAGACAAAGCTATACATACTAGGGATGTGAATCGTTTTCCATATCGTCTTAACGATAGAAATCGTGTGGCAGGGCAAGAAAATCGTCTTAGGCACGATTTTTTAGTTAAAAAAATCGTTAAAAATCGTTTTTTCCGATTAGTGCGCACTAACTCGAGTTAGTGCGCACTAACTGGGAGTTAGTGCGCACTAACTGAAAATGATACAATTTGACACTTTTCAGGTCAGTTAAGGTCAGTTTAGGAATGAATATGTATTCCTATTGGCTGCCCTCTTATTTATTCATGTTACCAAGTTTCCTACTGACAGTATATGGGGGATGGGAAATGGAAACAGTTGGTAGCTTGACAAAACAAGTAATGTGATCAGTCAATGTGACTAGAACTTGTGCCCTAACCCTGATACCAGGGGTATTGTGATCTTCCTGCACACAGTGCCCTATCCCTATTAATACCAGGAGTGTTGTGATCTTCCTGCACACAGTGCCCTATCCCTAATACCAGGGGTGTTGTGATCTTCCTGCACACAGTGCCCTATTCCTGATACTGGGGGTGTTGTGATCTTCCTGCACACAGTGCCCTATTCCTGATACCGGGGGTGTTGTGATCTTCTTGCACACATCCAGATATCAGGGATAGGGCACTGCATGCAGGAAGATCACAACACTCCTGGTATTAATAGGGATAGGGCACTGCATGCAGGAAGATCACAACACTCCTGGTATTAATAGGGATAGGGCACTGCATGCAGGAAGATCACAACACCCCTGGTATCAGGGATAGGGCACTGTGTGCAGGAAGATCACAATACCCCGGAGGAGTGAGGGTCAGGCAGCTCCCCCCTGTCTGTGAAGCCAGCCTCTCACTAGTAATGCAGGGAGGGAGCTGTCTCAGACTTCCCCATCCTCCCCCCCCCCCCCCCTTACCCACACACCATTCACTAGCTGGGACATGGGGGAAGTCAGGAGTGAGGGTCAGGCAGCTCCCCCCTGTCTGTGAAGCCAGCCTCTCACTAGTAATGCAGGGAGGGAGCTGTCTCAGACTTCACCATCCACCCCCCCCCCCTCACCCACACACCATTCACTAGCTGGGACATGGGGGAAGTCAGGAGTGAGGGACAGGCAGCTCCCCCCTGTCTGTGAAGCCAGCCTCTCACTAGTAATGCAGGGAGGGAGCTGTCAAAGACTTCACCATCCCCCCCCCCCCCCCTCACCCACACACCATTCACTAGCTGGGACATGGGGGAAGTCAGGAGTGAGGGTCAGGCAGCTCCCCCCTGTCTGTGAAGCAAGCCTCTCACTAGTAATGCAGGGAGGGAGCTGTCTCAGACTTCACCATCCTCCCCCCCCCCCCCCCTCACCCACACACCATTCACTAGCTGGGACATGGGGGAAGTCAGGAGTGAGGGTCAGGCAGCTCCCCCCTGTCTGCGAAGCCAGCCTCTCACTAGTATGCAGGGCGGGAGCTGTCTCAGACTTCACCGTCCTCCCCCCCCCTCACCCCACACACCATTCACTAGCTGGGACATGGGGGAAGTCAGGAGTGAGGGTCAGGCAGCTCCCCCCTGTCTGTGAAGCCAGCCTCTCACTAGTAATGCAGGGAGGGAGCTGTCTCAGACTTCACCATCCTCCCCCCCCCCCCCCTCACCCACACACCATTCACTAGCTGGGACATGGGGGAAGTCAGGAGTGAGGGTCAGGCAGCTCCCCCCCTGTCTGTGAAGCCAGCCTCTCACTAGTAATGCAGGGAGGGAGCTGTCTCAGACTTCACCATCCTCCCCCCCCCCCCCCTCACCCACACACCATTCACTAGCTGGGACATGGGGGAAGTCAGGAGTGAGGTTCAGGCAGCTCCCCCCTGTCTGTGAAGCCAGCCTCTCACTAGTAATGCAGGGAGGGAGCTGTCTCAGACTTCACCATCCCCCCCCCCCCCCCCCCTCACCCACACACCATTCACTAGCTGGGACATGGGGGAAGTCAGGAGTGAGGGTCAGGCAGCTCCCCCCTGTCTGTGAAGCCAGCCTCTCACTAGTAATGCAGGGAGGGAGCTGTCTCAGACTTCACCATCCTCCCCCCCCCCCCCCCCCACCCACACACCATTCACTAGCTGGGACATGGGGGAAGTCAGGAGTGAGGGTCAGGCAGCTCCCTCCCTGTCTGTGAAGCCAGCCTCTCACTAGTAATGCAGGGAGGGAGCTGTCTCAGACTTCACCATCCTCCCCCCCCCCCCTCACCCACACCCCATTCACTAGCTGGGACATGGGGGAAGTCAGGAGTGAGGGGTCAGGCAGCTCCCCCCTGTCTGTGAAGCCAGCCTCTCACTAGTAATGCAGGGAGGGAGCTGTCTCAGACTTCACCATCCTCCCCCCCCCCCTCACCCACACACCATTCACTAGCTGGGACATGGGGGAAGTCAGGAGTGAGGGTCAGGCAGCTCCCCCCTGTCTGTGAAGCCAGCCTCTCACTAGTAATGCAGGGAGGGAGCTGTCTCAGACTGGTATCAGGGTTAGGCCACTGTGTGCAGGAAGATCACAACACTCCTGGTATTAATAGGGATAGGGCACTGTAAGAGATGACTGTAGTAGATTGAATAAAGATCTGATGTTTCTGCTCTCCTCACACCAAACAAAAACAACACACAAGCAGAGAAGCCCTTCTTACAAAGCTGAGCTAGTGAGTTAAGTAGGAGGAAAAGTAAACATACTGGTGCCAGTGTGGCTACTTAAAAAATACACTTACCAACAATCAATTACATATATTTGAACTGTGTACAGTTCCAGCCAGGACCACCTTTCTAAAATGCACAGTGATTGGCAAATTCAACATGCACTAGCATTTCAGGTGCCTGCTAACAAAAATAATAAACAAACAAGTTCTAGTCACGTGAGTGCTGATCATTACATTACTTTTTTTGTCAAGCTTCCAACTGTTTCCATTTCACATCCCCCCAACCATATTGGTAACATCAATAGATAAGAGCACAGCCAGCCAATAGGAATACATACATACATATTCATTCCTAAGTGACCTTTACTGACCTGGGAAGTGTGAACACTTTGTTTCATTTTCTGTTGGTGTTCGTTAGTTTCCAGTTCCATTTCCCATCCCCCCAACCATCACCTCAGTGGTAACCTTGGTAACATCAATAGATAAGAGGGCAGCCAGTCAATAGGAACACATATTCATTCCTAACTGACCTTCAGTGACCTGGAAAGTGTTTATTTGTATCATTTTCAGTTAGTGCGCACTAAATCGAGTTAGTGCGCACTAACGGGGAGTTAGTGCGCACTAACTCGAGTTAGTGCGCACTAACACGATTTAACGATTTTTAACGATAAATCGTTAGAATTTCTATTGTATCGTGTTCTATAACGATTTAAGACGATATAAACATTATCGGACGATAATTTTAATCGTTGAAAAACGATTCACATCCCTAATACATACAGACAAATCTATCCAGGTTGAAAGGGGGAGAGGGCTGCAGGGATCTCTAAGGGAAGAAGGAGAAGTGTGATATAGCAGGTACTGATCTAAATTGGTTTTCTTCTTTTAAGTAATCAATATCAACAATTTAAAAGTAGTAATCAGTTCTCACAATGGTCACACTGGCATTCTTCAAGGTTCTGCCTTGTCGTTCATGTTATTTAACATTTACCTGGCCTCCATCTGTAAACTTTTATCAAGTCTCTGTAATGATTACAAGGTCTGTGCAGATTACTTGCAATATTTTATTCGGTTTCACACAACATGGCAAGACACGTTGGATCATATACAAATTTGCATTTCCACAAACAAACAGTGGCTTCATCACAATAAATTATCATTAAACAAGTCAAAAACCAAATTCTTACTTGTAGAAAGGACATAGTCCATGTATCAATACTAGGGATGTGAATTGTTTTTTGACGATTTAAAATATCGTCCGATATATTTTAAATCATCAAAAATCGTTAGGGCCACGATACAATAACAATTCCCCCGATTTATCGTCAAAAAATCGTAAATCGGGGGAAGGGGGAGGGCGGGAAAACCGGCACACTAAAACACCCTAAAACCCACCCCCGACCCTTTAAATTAAATCCCCCACCCTCCCGAACCCCCTCAAAATGCCTTAAATTACCTGGGGGTCCAGCGGGGGTCCGGAACGGCCTCCTGAATTCGAATCGTGTTGTCTTCAGCCGGCGCCATTTTGCGCCGCCATTATGCAAAATGGCGGCGCAAAATGGTGCCGGCCATAGACCAACACGCGGCCATAGACCAACACGGCCATAGACCAACGCGCGGCCATAGACCAACACGCGGCCATAGACCAACACGGCCATAGACCAACGCGGCCATAGACCAACACGCGGCAAGAAGAAGCCACGCTAGTGCGCTCGGCATCGGCCCGAAGAAAAGAAGAATGCAGCGCGGCTCGGAGGAAAATGAAGAGGTTCAACCGCGGCTGATGGGACTCCGCCTCCGCGAGGGCTGAAAATGAAGAAGTTAGCGTTGGGAGGAGGCTGCTGCTGCCGCGAGTTCCTGGGGTGGGGTCGCAAGCTGTGTTTGCTCGCTCATTCACTCTCTCTCTCCCCCACCCCCAACCCCACCCCGGGAACTCGCGGCAGCAGCAGCCTCCTCCCAACGCTAACCTCTTCATTTTCAGCCCTCGCGGAGGCAGAGTCCCATCGGCCGCGGTTGAACCTCTTCATTTTCCTCCGAGCCGCGCTGCAGTCTTCTTTTCTTCGGGCCGATGCCGAGCGCACTAGCGTGGCCTCTTTTTGCCGCGCAGGCACCCGATACTCTCCACTTCCTCTTCCGGGCCACGGGGGGGCCTGTGTGTGTGTGTGTGTGTGTGTGTGTGTGTGTGTGAGAGATTGCATGTATGTGAATGATTGAGAGCCTGTACATGTGAGAGAGAGAGAGAGCATGAATGTAAGTTTACCATTGGGAACCTGTATGTGTAAGTTTGTGATTGAAAACCTGTTTGTGTGAAAGAGTATGTGTGTATGATTGAGATCCTTTGTGTGTGAGAGAAATCATGTGTATGTATGATTAAGAGCCTGTGTGTATAAGTAAGAGAGAGATCATGTGTGTCTGTGTGTGATTGAGAGCTGGTTTAGGTGATGGAGCATGTGAGTATGTGATTGAGAGCCTGTGTTTAAATGAGAGAGAGAGACCATGTGTGTCTGTGTGTGATTGAGAGCTGATTTAGGTGAGGGAGCAATGTGAGTATGTGATTGAGAGCCTGTGTGTAAATGAGAGAAAGAGAGGACATGTTTGTAAGCATGTGAATGAGAGTCTGTGTGTGAGAGAAAAAGACAGCATGTATTTATGTGATTGAAAGCCTGTGTGTGTGTGTAAGCGTGAAAAGATAGCATGTGTGTAAATGTGTAATTAAGAGCCTATATAAGTGAGAGAGAAAAAAACATGTGTATATGTGAGTACTGAGTGCATGTGTGTATAGGTGTGTCATTGAGAGCCAGTGTGAGAGAGAGCGCTGGTATGTGACTGAGAGAGGAGAAAGTTCCAAGCAAACCACCCCACCTCCTGCTAATTCAGAACAATCTCAGGACACCTGGATATCAAACGTTCCCAGGTATGCAGAGCAAAAAATGTTTGTATCCTTATTATTTTTCATTACTGGGTCTTTGTGTCTGCTATTTTGAAATATTTTGTTGGTATCTGGAAATGTTTTATATGCGTTTTAAATTATTGGATATTCCACTCATCAGCTGTTTCGAAATGTTCTTTTTGTTAGTACAGTTTTACTGCTGATGATTTTATATTTCTTGATTTGTTTTATAAGGATGGGTGATGTTTCTTTTTTCCTTTGTTACAACTGCATACAGAGACTCTGGCTTGTTGCAGTTTCCAATTCAGTTTTTTCTGCATGCTTCTTGTTATGCGTTTTGGTCTCTTTATTCTATGTTAGGTGAGGGTCAGCACGTGATTCAGGTGAGGTTTCTGCTGGCGTGTAGTTTCTGTGTAGGACTCTATAGCAGCCTGACTTGGTCCGTTTTCCTAATAGGAGATGTATTGGTGTCTTAAGGCCTGGTGTAATATTTTCAGAGCCTTATTGTACTTTAAAAGTGTGATCTTACATAAAATGCACACATTTACTTGTATTTAGTTTTAAACATATTGTATGGCTCTCATTGAATTACATTTTAAAATATGTGGCGTTTATGGCTCTCTCAGCCAAAAAGGTTCCTGACCCCTGGTCTAGGCTATCATGTTGACCTACCATGGCCAAGATCTATGAAAGGGCAATGCTTTTGTCTGGGCCTAGCTGAGGCAAGTGGACCAGGCGTATAAGCCTGGGCCTTGCATAGGGCCTAGACTAAGATTGCGGCAACTTACCATGACCTAGGTCTACACAATGCCAAGGCTTCAGGCTGGGCCTAGGCCTCATCAGTAGATCCTCCCCAGACCAGGTAAGTGAGAGCCTGGGAGGATCCTGGCCCCAGCATATTTCTGGGTGGGAGGGATAGGTGGTATTAATGGGAGGCCTTTCTAGGCCCACTGTCTTTTTTTTTTTCAATGTTTATTTTGGTTTATTTAAGCTAAAGAAACAAAATGAAATTCTTAGGAACCCTCCCCCCCATGAAATGAAGCGAGAAACAAAACACATTTTTTACCTCATATTGAGGGCATAAATAAACATGTAGATAAAAGTGAGCCAGTTGATATAGTGTATCTGGGTTTAAAAAAGGTTTGGATAAGTTCTTGGAGGAGATGTCCATTAGCTGCTATTAATCAAGTGGACTTAGGGAATAGTCACTATCCCTGGCATTAGTAGCATGGATACTTGCCAGGTACTTGTAAGCTGGATTGGCCACTGTTGGAAACAGGATACTGGGCTCAATGGACCTTGGTCAGATCCAGTATGGCATCTTCTTATGTTCTTAGAACATCTGAATTTCTAGAAAGCATTTGATAATGTCCCTCATGAGAGACATTTTAGGAAACTGAAAAGTCATGGAATAGGAAGCATTGTCTTATTGTGGATTGCAAACCGATTAAAAGACAGAAAAAAGAGAGTAGGGCTAAATCATAAATGTTCCCAACAGAGAAAAATGAGTAGTGGTATGCCCCAGGGATATGTTCTGAGACCACTGCATTTTAATATATTTATAAACAACCTGAAAATGGGAACAAGTGAGGTGATCAAATTTGCCGATAACACAAAATTATTCAAAGTTGTTAAATCATAAGAGGCTTCTGAGAAATTGTAATAGGACCTTGCAAACCCGGGAGATTGGGCATGCAAATGGCAAATAAAATTTAATATGGACAAATGCAAAATGTTGCACTTAGGGAAGAGTAACCCAAATTATAGCTACACAATGCAAGGTTCCACATTAGGAGTCACCACCCAGGAAAAGGATTTAGGCATCATTGTTGATAATATGTTGAAATCTTCTGCTCAGTGTGCAGCAGCAGCCAAGAAAGCAAATAGAATGCAAAAAATTATTCGGAAAGGAATTGAGAATAAAAAAGAGAATATCAAAATGCCTCTGTATCACTTCATGGTGACGGGCCCAGAAAACAGCAAGGTAGGCATTCAAACAACGCCGTGAGGATAACAACAAAGAATAGATGCCCAAGGTCTTTTTCCAAATCTTTAATTGGTGGAGACGTATGTGATTAATTAAAAGTGCCCGACTCGTGCCAAGTTTCGCCACATTCCAGTGGCTGCTTCAGGGGCTATCAGTAAACATAAATATGAATATAATAAATCATAAATACATTAAAAATCATAAAATAAGTCAAAATATAAATTAATAAAATGCAAAACATTTAAAACAAATAGTCAATAAAGTTAAAATATAGTAAAAAGAATCTCACATAAATAATAAATAAATAATTAGAACATACATTAAAATATAAAAATCAATGTAACATGTAAAAATCAATATAGAATACATATAAAAAAAGACATACAGACTAATAACTGAATAAACACAACATACAGACTAATAACTGAGTAAAAAAAGCATGTGAGCAACATCAATCTAAAATCTATTGTTATTAGTTAATAGGAGACCTATATGTATTTTAGGAAAGGTAAAATCATTACCTTAAATGAGAGCACACTGAATAACTATTAGTTAATTCCAACAACATCCGCATTACAGACGTATCTGTGAAATTGAAAACAATTAATCAGATCCAAGATTAAAAAAGGAAAAGAAGAAAAAGGGGAAAAAAGGAGAAAAAAGAAACTTGGAAAAAGGATAGATAAAGCACACCTTGAATAAATAATATAGCGCTTAAGCTTCTCCCGGTTCCATTCTCAAATGGCGCCGCATACTGTGAGGGATTCAAAAAGGATAAATATAATTTATAGCTATTTTAACAGTGCAAACTTTTATTGAGGTAGAAATGGCTTGTGGATGGATACTGTTAGAAACGAAAGTGTAATGTGCAAACTACTATTCTAAAAAATTAAAAATTAAAAATAAAATTAAAAAAAGAAATACTGTAATAAATACCATACTTTTAGTGTAAGGATTGAAAAATAAGGGTTATAAAAATAAAACTAGTCCAAAGGTCAGTGAACTTGTAAACTAACAGAGAGACTCAAAAAGATGTAAAATTTGACTAGTGCTGGGCAACTTAATATTTTATAAAAGATAAGCAGATCAAAGTAAAAACAGCATTAAAGCAGTGACATGGTATGTGTGAAGAGGCTGGGTAAGAAATAAAACGCATAGAGTCAGAGTAATGCGAGTACAGCTACTGTGATGTATAAAGATGAAACCACAGAGGTAGATCTTAAATAAGTACGCCGGATTTTATAAGATACGCGCGGCTACGGGCGTATCTTATAAAATCCGGGGTTGGCGCGCGCAAGGCTGCGCAAAATCGGCAGCCTGTGCGCGCCGAGCCATGCAGCCTGCCTCGGAGGGATCTTTCCTTCCGCATCCCCCCACCTTCCCCTCCCTTCCCCTATCTACCACCACCCCCCAGCCCTACCTAAATCCCCCCCTACCTTTGTTGTGCAAGTTACGCCTGCTTGAAGCAGGCGTAACTTGCGCGGGCCGTCTCGGCATCCCCCGGCACAGGCCGCAGTGCCGGGGACTCAGGACCGCCCTCCTGGCCCGCCCCTGAACCGTCGCCATGCCCCCTGGCCTGCCCCCTGCCCCAGGACACGCCCTCTCCTGCCCCTTTTACGAAGCCCCGGGACTTACATGTGTCCCGGGGCTTTGCACGTGCCGGCGGCCTATGCAAAATAGGCACGCCGGCGTGCAGGGCTTTTAAAATATAGCCCACAGCGTTTAAAAGTCAAAATTTTCTATTTTTACCGTGTTTCTGCGTGTCAGCGTGTGCCGTCTCCACTTAGTACAGAACAAAGAGGCCTAACACTGTAAAGACAGCATTTAAAAGGATTTTGGCGCCAAAATGGCTGTCAGTCACTGAAGGGGGTGTGGTTAGTACAACAAAAATGTAACTGAATCAAAAAATTACAATAAAAAATGATTAAATATGAATTGTATATAAATAAAGATGGACCCAAAAAACAAATCGGTAACCGATCCAGTGAGCTGTGTAGCAGTGACGACAATGAGAATCGGATAAAAGAAAGCCCTTTATTAAAACGCCCGACTCTGGCCGAGTTTCGCTCTTTTTGCACAGAGCTGCCTCAGGGGCAACTAGAAATGGACATATAAATAATTAATATACATATATATGAAATAAAACAATATTTAACATAAATGAATAAAAAACTGAATATAAACATATATTGATTTGAATTATGTTATAAAATCATTGTGTTATAAATAACATAAGATCAGAAAAATTAATACATATATATGTGTTTGGACTTATGGATACAATAACTTGAAAGACAACATGTATATATGAAAAAATAATAAAATGCAGTGTATCAAGGAGTAAAAAATTGTGACAATGTAAAAATGCAAGGAATTGAGAGGTGGTGATCCTGTGTCATATACAGTATATAAAGCTATAAACAACATGGAGTCAATAATGGTTTACAGATGAAATAATACAATCATTATATATTTCATGCTTACTTCATTCAAGCAGGACTTGGAAAAGTCAATATCGTATTGATTATCCTAAATATGAAAACAAACAAAACAAATAAATATATACAAAAATCAAAAAAATTCAAGTGAAAAAATGAAAATGACATGAATGTAAATGGCTGTCATAAAAAAAGGAAAAGTAAAAATGAAAGAAATCAAAGTGGATTATTTGAAAGAAAATGTTGAAATAAAAGATGAATGAATAAAGAACCAAAATGACAATGGATGGATAATTGTTAGTGTGACTAGAAAAATCTACCTACAACGCGGATGGTTTCACTCCAAAGCAATTAGACTTTCTGAGTAATGTCAGCAATGGAATTGAATGCATTCAATATATATGAACTATAATAAACAAATGATATGAAATGAATGTAGTATGCTGAAAAAACATACAAACGGCTCATTCAACTACTACTGTATGAGCTGCGATAACTATAGTTAGAAAAGTGCTTAATTTTCAATTGCCAACTTAGGATTAATTAAGTACTTACAGAATACGAAAGATGTATGTGTGGAAAATCTATATTGCTTAGAGATGGCTTATTTACTGACAGCCAATCTTTGATATAAAGCATTGTAAATCTGATTGCTCGGATGCTGTCTAAACCACCTTGAATGTGATACTTGCAGGGAAATACGCTAAACATAGTGAGTAAAATTATTGAAAATAATGTATATTAAAAATTGTACTATAAACTGGAATAAAATTTGATTAAAATCTAACTGTCATCTTTGTCAGGTTAATTGAAATTAATACATGTTAAAATGAAAAATGTTTGATAAAATGAGTGAAAAACCAAAATGACAATGGATGGATAATTGGGTGAAGGAAAATCTACCTACAGCGCGGATGATTTCACTCCAAAGCAGTTAGACTTTCATTTGTTCACGTAGCGATGCTGTGTATGTCAGCAATGAATTGAATGCATTCGATATATGACTGTAACAAACAAATGGTATGAAATGAATGTGGTTCAGATTATGAACGGCAAAAAACATAAAAACGGCTTATTCAACTACTATTGTATGAGCTGCGGTAACTATAGTTAAAAAGTGCTTAATTTTCAATTGCCAACTAGGTTAAATTCAGTACTTGCAGATACGGAAAATGCATGTTTGGAAAATCTATATTGTGCTTAAAGGTGGCTTATTACTGACAGTATAAAGCATTGTGAAATCTATTACTCGGATGCTGTTTAAACCACCTTCAATGCGATACTTAAAGGAATCGTAAACATAATAGTAGTAAAATTATTGGCAAATTGTATATTAAAAAATTGTACTTTGAAACTGGAATACACCTATTAAAGAGACCTTTGATTAAAAATTTTTCGGGTTAATACTTACATCCACATAACGAGCAGTCTTACAGCTGATTGAGAAACAGAACGCCGACAATGACGTTATTTATACAAAATCTCGCGACAACATGACGATTTTCGCGCCAAAAATTGAAAAAAATGAAGAACACTCTGTGTGCTGATGTATTGGAACCATATTTGATGGAACTGATAACTGTAATGCTGTAAATAGACTATATAATATTTAATTACTGTAATAGATAGCATCTAAATGCTATTGTGTGCTGTGATATGAATGAATGTATCTGTTTGAATGAATGAAAAAAACTTTTGAAAGAATGAAATTAGTATATAAATGAAATGAAAACTGTGAGTACATACTGTAAAATATGATGATATGTAGTAAAAAAATGAAATAAAAAATTGAACATGAAATAAAATACACTATATTAAAACCATATTGACTCCTGTATTAAATATTAAAATATAAAAATGACACAAAATTATATTTTATAGATACACTCCTAGATCTAATTCACTATTGAGACCTGCTGGTATCATAGTGTTAAAATCGTAAATGAATTTTTGTTCTTTCCTAAGTAGTGTACTATTGAAATCACCACCCCTCCAGTTTACATTCATTTTTTGTATCACACAGAACCTGAAATCAGTGAATTTGTGACCAGTATCGATACAGTGTGCAACCATAGGTTTACCTTCTTTTAATCTATTGATTGCACTCTTGTGTTCAATAATCCTACGGTTGAACTGTCTGATGGTTTTACCTATGTACCATTTGTTGCAGGGACATATAGCCACGTATATAACACCTGAGCTTTTACAGTTACTTGAGTGATTGAGCTTAAAATTTCTATCTGTGTTTGGAATTTTCAAGCTTTGTGTTCTGAGGTTCACAATGCAAACGCTACAATCACCGCACGGGCTATGTCCTACTGTTCTTTGGGTGTCAATCTGTGACATAGGTAGGGCTGATGGTGCTAAAAATTCTTTTAGATTTTTTTCTCGTTTGTTTGCTACCATTATTTGTTTATCTTGAAAAACAGGAAGAGCTTAAAATATGCCAATGTTTTCTAATAACCTGTGTGATACTGTGTGATAAACCAGTAAATGTTGGACAAATTATCTTATGCATTTTTTCTTTTGTCACATCTTTACTCCGAGGTTTTAATAAGGCAGTGCGCTGTTGTTGATCTGCTCTCACAAAGCATTCATTTATACAGTTCTCAGGATAGCCTCTATCCAAAAAGCGTTGTTTCATCTGTTCTGATCTCGCCCGGAATGTTGAAGTGTTTGTGCATAAACGTTTTAATCGTAAAAATTGACTATAAGGCAGATTGCGTATAAGTGACTTATTGTGACTGCTTTCGTATGATAAAAATTTTTCCTGTCTGTGGTTTTTTGATAAATGTCTGTTTCAAAACCTCTATGTGTTTTTTTGATGAGTATATCGAAAAGGTATCTCTTTCGAATTATATTGCATCTTAAATTCAAATTTAAATCTAGACTATTCAGCCATTCTAAAAAATGTAATAAAACTTCACTGCTACCTTTCCAAATTAAAAACACATCGTCATATATCTTTTCCAAAGTAAAATGTTCTCTTTAAAATGATGCTCCGTTAAAAACATTCGTTCAAAATCAGCTACATAAAGGTTGGCAATGGAGGGGGCCATCGGAGACCCATTGCCACACCCTTAATCTGCATAAAATATTCACGATTAAAAGAGAAAAAATTCTTGGTAAGTGCTAATGTGGCTAATTCAATGATAAACTGATTAGGTATGCGAGAATTTACATTATGTGTGTACACTATTTCCTCTACTATATCAACTGCCCTATTCTGTGGTACGTTCGTATAAAGTGATTCAACGTCTAGGGTAGCCATGATTATGTCTGCATTCTCTATTTGTAAATCCATAAGTGTCGTAATCATGTGGGCTGAATCTCGTATATAGGATGGAACTTGAGATACATATGGTCGTAGGAAGGTATCAACGAAAACAGCCAATGGCTCTAGTAAGAGACCCATTCGCTGAGATGATTGGTCTGCCAGGTGGATCTTGTAGCGATTTGTGTACTTTTGGCAATATGTATATTACTGGCATTACTGGGAAATTTATTGTAAGGAATGCCACCTCTTTTTTTGTTAAAAAACCAGCAGATTCTCCAATAGCTATAATGTTGTCCACCTCTTTTTTGATTAAACCAGTTGGATCATCTTTTAATTTCTGATAAAAATTGGTATCACTGAGTTGTCTCTCAATTCACTGACATATTTGGATTTGTCCATCACAACAATTGATCCGCCCTTGTCCGCTGCTTTTATCACTACGGACTGATCCCTGCTTAACTGTGTAGTGCCTCTCTTTCAGATTTTGATATATTATGTTTGTATTTGAATTTGCTTTCCTTGCTGTGATATCTTTGAGTATCAATGTTTCAAATGTATGATAGGGTTTAGCGGATTCCCCTTTAAGTATCGCATTCAAGGTGGTTTAAACAGCATCCGAGTAATTAGATTTCACAATGCTTTATATTAAAGATTGACTGTCAGTAAATAAGCCATCTTTAAGCACAATATAGATTTTGCAAACATGCATTTTCCGTATCTAGCAAGTACTGAATTTAACCTTAGTTGGCAATTGAAAATTAAGTACTTTTCTAACTATAGTTACCGCAGCTCATACAATAGTAGTTGAATAAGCCGTTTTTATGTTTTTTGCCGTTCTTTTCATAATCTGAATACTACATTCATTTCATACCATTTGTTTGTTACAGTCAATATATATCGAATGCATTCAATTCCATTGCTGACACTACACAGCATCGCTACGTGAACAAATGAAAGTCTAACTGCTTTGGAGTGAAATCATCCGTGCTGTAGGTAGATTTTCCTAGTCACACTAACAATTATCCATCCATTGTCATTTTGGTTTTTCACTCATTTTTATCCAACAATTCTTTCATTTTAACATGTATAATTTTCAATTAACCTGACAAAGATGACAGTTAGATTTTTAATCAATAGTTTTTCCAGTTTATAGTACAATTTTTTAATATACATTATTTTGCAATAATTTTACCACTCACTATGTTTAGCGTATTTCCCTGTAAGTATCACATTCAAGGTGGTTTAGACAGCATCCGAGTAATCAGATTTCACAATGCTTTATATCAAAGATTGGCTGTCAGTAAATAAGCCATCTCTAAGCAAAATATAGATTTTCCACACATACATCTTTCGTATTCTGTAAGTACTTAATTAATCCTAAGTTGGCAATTGAAAATTAAGCACTTTTCTAACTATAGTTATCGCAGCTCATACAGTAGTAGTTGAATGAGCCGTTTGTATGTTTTTTCAGCATACTACATTCATTTCATATCATTTGTTTATTATAGTTCATATATATTGAATGCATTCAATTCCATTGCTGACATTACACAGAAAGTCTAATTGCTTTGGAGTGAAACCATCCGCGTTGTAGGTAGATTTTTCTAGTCACACTAACAATTATCCATCCATTGTCATTTTGGTTCTTTATTCATTCATCTTTTATTTCAACATTTTCTTTCAAATAATCCACTTTTGATTTCTTTCATTTTTTACTTTTCCTTTTTTTATGACAGCCATTTACATTCATGTCATTTTCATTTTTTCACTTGGAATTTTTTTGATTTTTGTATATATTTATTTGTTTTGTTTGTTTTCATATTTAGGATAATCAATACGATATTGACTTTTCCAAGTCCTGCTTGAATGAAGTAAGCATGAAATATATAATGATTGTATTATTTCATCTGTAAACCATTATTGACTCCATGTTGTTTATAGCTTTATATACTGTATATGACACAGGATCACCACCTCTCAATTCCTTGCATTTTTACATTGTCACAACTTTTTACTCCTTGATACACTGCATTTTATTATTTTTTCATATATACATGTTGTCTTTTAAGTTATTTTTTCATATATACATGTTGTCTTTTAAGTTATTGTATCCATAAGTCCAAACACATATATATGTATTAATTTTTCTGATCTTATGTTATTTATAACACAATGATTTTATAACATAATTCAAATCAATATATATTTATATTCAGTTTTTTATTCATTTATGTTAAATATTGTTTTATTTCATATATATGTATATTAATTATTTATATGTCCATTTCTAGTTGCCCCTGAGGCAGCTCTGTGCAAAAAAGCGTAACTCGGCCAGAGTCAGGCGTTTTAAAAAGGGCTTTCTTTTATCCGATTCTCATTGTCGTCACTGCTACAAAGCAAAATAGAGCACACACAAACCCAAAAAGTGCACTAATCATGATGTTAGACTGGAATTAGATTTTAAGTCCCAGTCCTTAAGACGTAATATGCGGGATGAGGTTTACACAAGTACCATCAGGGAGAATTTCTTCCTCTCTCAAGAAGCACATACGTGACCTAGTATTTATGCATATTCCTGCCAATTTTCATCTCTTCCAGCCTTCTTTCAACAGTCTGCTGGAACATGGAATGTGTGTAGTACTCTTTGTATATTTTATCCGTCAAAACTTTTATCTCAATATGCTCTCGCATCCACTTGTCCTGCCATCGCTCAACATAGTCCATGATATTTAATGGGACATATGGGTAGTTGGCACCAAATACACAGAGTACTTGTTTTCACACTATCTGTTCAGTCTGAGATGGACTGGTGAGTGGGTCATCATATGTGGCTTCCCCGGGCTGACCCCATACCCATCATTCCACATCTTGAGCATGGGCACAGTCATGTAATTAATCTCTAGTAATGAAGGCAGTTCAATCATTACGTCTAAGCTAGATAGTCCATTTTTTTTGAGTCCCTTGAGGGGAAAACAGTCTTCAGGAGCTCCACCTGAGACTTCCTTAACTGAATCCTGAGGAAGAGAAATTACAGCCTGGCTCTTTAGCCAGATCCAAGTATTCCTGGATATTGTCTGGCTTTGGTGGCAAAAGTGGAGGATCCTTCCTCATGTAGATGATGTCCTCAAGGTCCTTATCAAAGCAAAGATTCAGCGTTTCCAGGTCTTCGGTCCACTTTTTAATGACATTTGCCTCACTGAGGGTAACAGTGTGCAGTGGCTTGGATAGTTCACATTGTTACACCTCCTGCAAGACGCTGCAACTGCATCTGATGGTACCAGGGCATGTCTTAGGCAGAGGAGATTTACAGATACCATGAGCCCCAGAGTTATCTTGGCTAACCATGTGTATATCAGAATGGGTTGGAGAGGGCTCCTTAGGATGGACATGCACCCGAGGTGTTGACACAGGGTACATTCTTCAATATTAAATTTGCCAGTGATGTTTGCACACAGGGAGCACATGGAAGACAAAGGGGGTGGCCCAGTATCCCCCTCAGAGGTGAAACGTATGGAAGCCACATCTTGAAGGCACTGACTTCCCAGTTCTTAAGAGCTATGAGGTCTGGGGTCCAATTTGCTTGGCCTGCTTTTGCTGCCGGAGGAGGTAGAAGGCTATGGCCTCCTTTTAAGCTGTAACAATTCACGTTCCCCCTCTGGGAAAAGGGACATGGCTAGTAGTTGTGAACCATTCTCATCCACGAACAGCGGGGCCTGACATCTCTCTTTGAAGCTAACGTTATGGGCCGCCATTGCTGTCTCATGTGGCAAAATGTGCACTCCAGACACATGTGGATAATGACTCCCTCCAACCCCAACCACATTTGGCTTGCCACCTGGAAAGCTGCGGTTGTTCAATGTATTGTTCCAGCTGGTACTCATAGACCACTGATGGTGATGGCAGCAAGGCGGCAGCTCAAGATGGCAATGAAAGTGGATAAGAGGCGGCACCTGTTGGCACAGGCACTCCAGACTATTTTTGACTGTGTTTGCTGACTTGCCAACTAGTCCTGGGCGGGGAAGTGTGATTGCTCTGACAGTCTCAGTCGGTCTCAGTTGCAATTGCAGTCCTGTTGCAAGAATCGCGAAATTGCTCTGTGGCAATCTCCAGTGATCTTGTGCTCTTTTGGTAGAAAGTTTTGTAAAGTCCAAATTCAAAGAAAAGTTGTAGAAGCACAGCAAGAACGCATGACTCTGTCCTGCATCTGTGCAATGACCAGCTCCTCATGCTTTTCAGGCATTCAAGTCACTGCATCATAGTTGTGATCAACATGATGATGAGGCACTTCTTTAGGGCCGCTTCATGTTGCTTGGGATTGTTGATACCAAAAGCAGCTCCTTTGACATGCGTAATACAGTTCTCTTTGTGCAAGTTTCACGTACTTGGCTCTTGCAAGATACCCCAATGGCAGGAACGTTGAACATCTTTAAGTAAAGTCGCAGTTAAAAAAAAGTGTTTTCACTCTCAAAAGTAGCAAAAACAGTCACAAATATCACAAAACAGAGTCACTTCACTTCATGGCTTTTGTAAACTTGCATATTTTATCCGTCTTTTGTAAACTTGTATATTTTATTTTATACAAGTTTACAAAAGCTGTTGATGCCACTTTATATAATTCCTGGGTGGGATAGATCATTTCACTTGCACCCAGGGGCACATAGAAAGAAAATGTGAAGATGGACCCTTTCTGCACAACTCCCGTCAGTCTCTAACTCCTTCTTGTTACCTTTATGTAGTATCTTCTTTTTTTCTCCTAGTAGTGCATTTTACTGGGATCCCTTTCTTCACATGGAATTTGCAACTCTTTATATCTTTCTGGAAGAAAAACTTTTCTCTTCCAAAGGTTTGGTATGCTGACTCCCAGGTACCTTCTGTTACCAGCTCCAAATGGATAAAAATATTAGTTGAAACTCAAATGGGGAAAAATTAAACAAGAAGTAGGAAGGATGGAAAAACTTCCATGCTCCCAACAGTTTTTGCAAAAATATTCTTCCTCTGTAACAGGTCATTGTCACTGTGTATGCTCGTACAAGTTTGAAGTCAGGTAGATGAGTCAACTGGTGGCTGACCCCCTAAATGGGAACTTCCTTACACCTCTGCCATAACTTAGGAGAAAAAAATTAGAAGACACAGAACAGAGAGCTTCTACTTTCTTGATTGCTTAACTAAAAATCCATGAGGATGGCAGGTGCATTGGGCTGATAAACAACTAGCATACACTATTTGCATGTTCCCACATAGGGGAGCAAATCCCAAACCTCTCACACTTATTTAGGCACAGAACCTCCCCAGTAAACTATGCTCTTTTTAGTTAGGGAAACCAAGGGTTCCCAGCACAGTTTAATGAAGCATGTTCTTAAGGTCCACCACCATTTTGAAAGTCAGAGGGTGACATGTCTGGAGTAGAAAGAGGGGCCACAGAAAAGGGTGGGGAGATCAGTCAGGCCAACAGAAGTCTTATCTCTGGGGAGCAGGAGAGGGAACAGTCAGTTAGTCAACATGGTTCTTTGACCTGAGGTCAGAGGAGAGGAATTGGGATATGTCAGGGCAAAATAGAGAGCTGGAAAAATTTCTTTTGCAAAATCTACATATTCTCCATTCTAATAATATAGATGTAAACAATGAAGTCCATATTCAGTAGGTCGGTTAGTGGATAAGTTATCTGGCCAAAGTTAGCCAAATAACTTGTCCCATATGTTCAGTGGGAGAAATGTCCCGCTGAATATACCAGAGTAAAGTTATGTGGCTACATAGAGCAGGATAACAAAAAACCTAACCAGCTATGTTTGAAAATAGCCAGGTGGATTTTTTTAGTTATGTAGCCTTGTGTGACTGGATAACACGCTACTTAAACTTGAATGCAATTTTATGCTTCCAGCACTGCCTTTGTCAGAGCAGCGCTGGAAGTACTGAGAGCTGGGCAGAGGTCCCTTGTTCCCAGCAATGAAGGAAAAGGTATCGGCGGGGATGGGGAGGGGCAGGGGGATGGAGATGGAGATGGGGTGCGGGAGCCATGATTTTTCCTAGTGGGTGTGTGGGAGAGGAGAAGCAAGCTGAGCTCCTTTTAAAGGTAACATTGGGATGGGGGCCCGGCTTCCAAAACAGGCAAATCTCTATGATTTAAAAAGCTTTTGGGGGTTGGGGGTAGGATACAATGCATGAATTAACTTATGCTTTGGTGGGGGAGGGAAGGAGGGGATGGGGCAACATTTTTTTTAGTAGAAGACAGCATTAGCTTAAGTGGCTTGTTATCCATCCACACAAGGCCACATGGCCGCACAGTTAAAAGGTGAGGTGAAAGAGGCTATTTTAGCCAAAAGATCTTCATTCAAAAATTGGAAGTAGGATCCAACAGAAGAAAATAGGATAAGGCATAAGCATTGGCAAGTTAAATATAAGACATTGATAAGACAAACTAAGAGAGAATTTGAAAGGAAGTTGGTCGCAGAGGCAAAAACTCACAGTAAAAACTTTAAAAAATATATCCGAAGCAGAAAGCCTGCGAGAGAGTCAGTTGGACTGTTAGATGATCAAGGGGTTAAAGGGGCACTTAGAGAAGATAAGGCCATCGCGGAAAGATTAAATGATTTCTTTGCTTTGGTGTTTACTGAAGAGGATGTTGGGGAGATAGCCGTTCCGGAGAAGGTTTACATGGGTAATGATTCAGATGGACTGAACCAAATCACGGTAAGCCTAGAGGATGTGGTAGGCCTGATTGACAAACTAAAGAGTAGTAAATCACCTGGACTGGATGGTATACATCCCACGGTTCTGAAGGAACTAAAAACTGAAATTTCAGATCTATTAGTAAAAATTTGTAACCTATCATTAAAATCATCCATTGTACCTGAAGACTGGAGGGTGGCTAATGTAACCCCAATATTTAAAAAGGGCTCCAGGGGCAAGCCAGGAAACTACAGACCAGTTAGCTGACTTCAGTGCCAGGAAAAATAGTGGAAAGTGTTCTAAAGATCACATTTAACAGAACATATAGAAAGGCATGGTTTAATGGAACCACTTGCCTTACAAATTATCACTTTTTTGAAGGGGTTAATAAACATGTAGATAAAGGTGAACCGGTCGATGTAGTGTACTTGGATTTTCAGAAGGCGTTTGACAAAGTTCCTCATGAGAGGCTTCTAGGAAAAGTAAAGTCATGGGATAGGTGGCGATGTCCTTTCAAGGATTGCAAACTGGCTAAAAGACAGGAAACAGAGAGTAGGATTAAATGGTCAATTTTCCCAGTGGAGGATGATGGGCAGTGGAGTGCCTCAGGGATCCGTACTGGGAACCATGCTTTTCAATATATTTATAAATGATCTGGAAAGGAATACAACGAGTGAGATAATCAATTTTGTAGATGATACAAATTATTCAGAGTAGTTAAATCACGTGTGCATTTATAAAATGGGGGGGGGGGGGCGGGGCGCAAGGGGGGGGGCCAGTTGAGCTACATTTGCATGGCAATGCATTGTTGGCCTTCCCCAGTTCCCTCCCAGTCTGCTCCAATAAATTAGTGGACTGGGAGGGAACTTCCCTACCACCTACCCTAACCTCCCTTTCCCTTCCCCTTGCCTCCCTTTGAAGTTGCTGCTCCTCCGGAGAAGAAGCAACTTGTGCGCCCTGGCCGACTGCTGGCACGCGCTCCCCTGGCACAGCGGCAAATGGCCATTGTACCGGTGCCTCCAGCCCAGCCCCGCCCCTCCCCACCCCCAGATCTCCCCTCTCCACCTCCTAGACCGCCCCCTTTTCAGGCCCTGGCACTTACTCGCATCCTGGGGTTTACGTACATGGCCGGCATTGTGCATAAGCCTGGCCACACATGTAAACCCTGGGATTTACGTGTGCCGGGGTTTTAAAATCTGGCCGAATGTGTCAATGTGTCAATGCTACCAAGCAAGAGCTAGTTTTCTGGAAGTGTTTCTAAAGCTATTCTTCTATTTTCTATCAACAACTCATGCCGGATTAGATAAAGAATGTTTTATTGTGTGGCTGTCTGGACTTTTAAAGAGATATTTGAATTCCTCAGGTATCTTATTAATTCCCGCATGGCATCCGTTTGATATTATAAATATATAATTTGCATAATGTGCTTGTCTTTCTTTTCATAATAATCATATCTTGTTTCAGGTCCTAATTAGCTTGTTATATTTTTGGTTCCCCATCATTTAAATCAGACAGAAAATCTTTTTGTTCTAAATTGGAGCCCTTTGTGTCAATGAGCTCCTCATTAGCATTGGGTTTTTTTGGTTTTTTTTTAGTAATTATCCTTTACTGTTTTTCTGATGTACTCACACTGAGTCTATTTCTTTATCATATCTTACTTTTACATTCGATTCATGATTGCTTTGGAGTCTGAGCCTATTCATTTTTTGGGGGGTGGGCAAGCTGATCTGAGTTCTTTGGGGCTCTAGTCCTTGAAGGCTCTGGACATTTTTCCTCATCCATCAAATGACTTACTGGCATGGTAAAATAATTAATATTAAAATCTGACAGATACAAACCTATGTTACTATGTTTTTTTTGTGTGTGATAATTTATACTTACTGTATGCGTGGATTATACAATGTCTAAAGGTTATTCTGTGATGTTGAGTGTGATGTCCAAAATCCCAGTACCCTTGAGGCAGCGGGGATCTAGAAACTGGACCCATTTTGTAGCATAAAGCTAGACAGTTACAATTTTCCATTGGCTACAATTTTAATTATTTAAAATATTATTTCTGTTTCTTTGCCCTGGATACACTTTTTAAACATATTTTACCATGTTTGGATTAATATGAAATACACCATTACTTATGATCATCTTGGTTTATAATATTTTTAAGTTCATGTAGATTATTAGTAGTTGACTCTTTGATTTCATTTTAAAATGCAAACTTCAGAGTTGAGTCACCTTTTTCTATTGAATTGTCTAATAATACTTGCATCAGTTGCCTTAAAAAATAGTTAAATGCTACATGTTGGGACTTGCATCCTTATAGACACATAAAATATGTCAAATAAAGGGCAGAGACGGATAACTTCATTCAAGCCCATGCTTATCACATAAGCATCTAAAACACTGAAAATTAAGTTTTTTAAAAGCCTAAAATCTGGGGAGGACAATAAACAAAGGCATTTCTGCAGGTAAAACAGTGCTACAGTGCTGGGCTGTAGTCCCTCAGATACTGGAACAGCGATCCCTGGAGGCTGAGCTATAGAGAAACTGAAATATAGTGAGTAGGCAGGGTATGCAGAGTTCATGTACCGAACCTGATGGTAACACTCACACAATGTCTCATAGAAGCCCAGGAGGTGGAATGTATAGGCCCTCGAGGAGCGAGTACCTGGTTCCAGGGAAAGCTCTGAGAGAGTGGTAACTCACTGATGTAGTTGGCAGTGATGACTTCCAGGCAGAAGAGAGTACCGAGTAAGTCTGGGAATGAGGGCCCTTGAGGAGTGAGTACCGGTTCCAGACTGTCACCTGAAAAACAACGGAGAGAGCGAGGCCCCCGAGGAGCGGGTACCCTTAGTAAGACTGAGGAGGCAGAGTAGCTTAGGTAGAGTAACCCTTTCCCTTGCTAACTCGATGTGTTAGCAAATTCTAAGACCTTAGATATATATATATATCCGTCATGGGTGACGTCATCTTCAGGAGATGCCCCCGAGGTTCGCTCCATCGCCGGTACTTCAGTCGGGGCCGCGCATGCCCCTAGGCCTCCAGGAAACATGGCTGTTTGCAGCATCCAGCCGGTCCGGGGACGCCGGAGGACTGCCGGGCAGCCAATCTTCCCACGGACGAAGAGGGAGGCGCCAAAGAGGTAAGGAGGGCGGAGAGAGGGCATTGGGAACCGAAGGACACAACAACGTCATAGTGGATAACACATTGAAATCGTCGGTTCAGTGTGTTGTGGCAGTCAAAAAAGCAAACAGAATGTTGGGAATTATTAGAAAGGGAAAGGTGAATAAAATGGAAGATGTCTTAATGCCTCTGTATCGCTCCATGCAGGGCCGGCGGAAGCACTAGGCAAACTAGGCCTGGGCCTAGGGTGGCGAGCATTAGGGGGCGTGGTATACCAAGGGGAAGTCAGGAAGAGCCAATGCCCCCAGGCGCAGGGCCATGGGGGGGGGGGGGCGCTGATGGCAGACATGGGAGGCCCATACTGCCGCCGGTGGACCTCATCTCGCCGGCGGGTGAACGGGGAACTACTGCTGAGCTGTATGCTGGATGCACACAGCAGGAAGATCGGCAGGGCCATGGTGGAGCTTATCTCACCACGGCCCGAAGAAAAGGTCACGTTCAAACCTGCAGATGCTCCTCCTCCTTCCTGCCTGCGCGGCCCCAGAAGAAAAACGTTGCTGGAGCCACGTGGGCAGGAAGGAGGAGGAGCATCTGCCGGGAACAGAAGAAGAGCAGCCTTAATGGGCCGCCGCATATCTCACATTGCGCTGGCCCGATTAGAGGAGGAGGCCTAGTAGCAGGGCCGCTGTGGATCCCACATCGCAGGCAGCCAGAGAAGATCTTGCGGTAAGAGGAGGCCCAGAGGTGAGAGACAGGCTGAGGGCCTGTAGAGTGTGTGTGGGTGTAGTATTAGATGAGTTGAGAGATTGTGTGTGGGAGTGAGGACCTGAATGTTTGGAGAGACAGCATGTGAGAGCCTCTGTGTGTGTGAGAGGGACAGCATGTGACAGTGAGAGCCTGTGCTTGAGCAAGACAGTATGTGGGAGTGAGCCTGTGTGTGTGAGAGTGAGACACCTGTGCATGAGAGACAGTGTGTGTGTGTATGTATATATGAGAACATGTGAGAGTGAGAGCTGTGGATGCGTGAGACTGCATGAGAGTGTGAGAGCCTGTGTGTGTGTATATGTGTAGACAGCATGTCAGAATGAGAACCTGAGTGTGTGTCTGAGGGAAGAAGACAGATGGAGAAAAAGCAATAGAAAAAAAAAGACACTGTAAAAGGAATTAGCAAAAAACAAGAAAGGGAAGGTGGAAAAAAAAAGCCTGTGACCAACCGAATATAAGACTAAGATCAGACAGCAAAGGTAAAAAAAAAATTACTTTTTAGTGATTGGCATATGTTATCTTTGGGAATGTGCAAGAGTAGCACTTTCTCTATGCCGATCTCGTAATGTAGGAGATCAGCATGGAGGAAGTGGAAGCCCACAAATACTTAATACCACGGGGCCTGCACAGAGGAGGCAGCAGAATGGGCTTCACTGCCAGTAGCAACAATCAGCACCTCCCCAAATATCCACATGGCAGCAGTGACAGCAGTAGCAGAGGAATGAGAGAGGCTCTGAAGTTGCTGGCAAAAGAAAGAGAGGGGAGTCTGTCTTTAGTATGTGCAAGTGTATGAATAGGCAAGTCCATTCCAAAGTTCATACAAAGAACTTTCAGTTCTTTGTATGAACTTTGTTCAGACTAAGACGCATGTTCCTTAGTCACGCTCCTTTGGAACGTGGTGCCTCCAGGGCCATCACGAGCTGGAAATAGTGGTTGGAGGTTGACATCATCAAGTGGGCGGGGCTACCGCCATGGAGAGCAGGTCAGGACATAAGCAGGAATGCAGAGGCAGCACAAACCTAAGCCCTCCTCTCTTATGAGCTTGGCTTTTGCCTGGGTGCTGGGATTACAGCGACATGGTGACAGGGCCGGTGATAATAGGGAGGCCATATGACATTTTCCCCTGGCACGGCAGGGTAAAGAAGCACCCAACAATTAAAATAAAGATTTAAAAAATACCCCATTATCCATACCTTGGAACTTTTGATGTCAAGATGCCCTAAAATTGTCATGGATTAGCAGGCAGAAAGTAATTGGGGTAGTTGTACACACACACATGCTCCCTCTCATACATACACATGATCTCTCTCACTCTCCCACACACATGCATATATGCTCTCTCTCACTCTCCCACACACATGCACACATGCTCTCTCGCCCATCACACGCACACATGCTCTCTCTTATTCTCCCTCACACATGTTCTCTCTCATTCTCCCACACACATGCACACATGCCCTCTTTCACTTCCCTCTTGAAGTAGCAGGCAGCAGCAGTCTCCTTCTTCAGCTTCCACGGCCAAGGGAACATCTTCCAGCCATAGGGCTGACCCAGCTCTAACATTGGACTCCTTCTGGCAGGGCAGGTTGCACTCTTCCTCCTCCTCCAAAGCAGTGCAGCCTCGCCAAAATCGATGGCATGGGAAGTACAGCCTTAGTAAATGGAAAAGCAGTGCAGCCCCACCAGAATCAGCAGCGTGTCCAGTGGGGATTTTCCATTTACTAAGCCCCCTCCAACCATGCTGTTGATTTCAATGGGCCAATGCTGCTTTTTCTCTTGCTGAGTATCCACTGGTCACACTGCTCTCATTGGCACATGGCTGCTCTATGGTGACTTTTGGTAGCAGTGCCTATGGCCGTGGCCATATTGACCATAGACACACTACAGATCTGATCTCTACATACCTCCTAATGGCTTTGCACAGGTGAGGACCAATGCCAAAACCAATATATCGGCTGGATTTTAAAAGAGTTACGCGCTTAAGTTAAGCGCGTAAACCTTAAAAAAAACCCTGCGTGTGCCGAGCCTATTTTGCATAGGCTCAATGGTGCGCGCAAGCCCCAGGACGCACGTAAGTCCCGGGGCTTTGCTAGGGGGGCGTGTCGGGGGCATGTCGGGGGGGCGTGTTGGGGAACGTGGTGCCGGCCCGGGGGTGTTCCAGGGGGGTGTGACCGAGGCCTCCGGACCAGCCCCGGGTCGTGTGATGGCGCGGCAGTGGGCCATCGGCGTGCATGAGTTACGCCTGCTTCGAGCAGGCATAACTTGTGCGATAAAGGTAGGAGGGGTTTAGATAGGGCCGGGGGGGGGGGGGGGGTGGGGGGGAAGGAAGGGGAAGGTGCGGGGGAGGGTGGAGGGAACGGGCAGCGTGAGCAGGGCTCAGCAAGTGCAAGTTGCACAAATGTGCACTCCCTTACGTGTGCCGGCATACTTTTGTTCGTGTCTGGTGCGTGAACAAAAGTATGCGCGCGTACTCTTTTTTAAAATGTACCCCTATGTGCCAAGGCTCTGTTCACCATGATCTCTAACCTTACCAGTTCCACCCTATCTCAACCACAAGAACCATCATCTAAAAAACGATGCAATGTTTTAGCATACTTCTTTCAAAACAAAGTCACCTCACTCACTGCTCAGTTTTCCCTCAACTCTGACAATGTGATTCTTCCCTCTATCACTCAATCAGCTACACTCTCATCCTTTGATTCCTCTTCCTCCCTGGAAATAGAAAACATCTTAAAAAAGATGAGACCTTCCTCACACCCTTCTGAAACAATTCTAACCAAGCTCCTTCTATCTATTCCCAAAACTATTGCTAAACCTCTTTCTAACATACTCAACCAATCCTTAGAACAAGGTATGGTCCCTGACATACTAAAACAAGCTGTGGTTAAACCTATCCTTAAAAAACCCAATCTTGATCCCTCTATTTTATCTAACTTCAGACCTATTTCCAATCTCCCTTTCCTTTCCAAAATTCTAGAAAAACTAGTCAACTCTCGCCTATCTTATTATCTTGACCAACATAACATCCTCTCTCCCCACAATATGGTTTCTGGAGACACCTCAGTACTGAAACATTACTTCTTTCCCTAACAGCACTATAATCAAAGGTATGGACAGTGGTAATTCCTATCTTCAGGCCATGTTGGACATTTCAGCAGCTTTCGATACTGTCAATCACAATATACTTATAAACATCCTCATGAGTATTGGTATCTCTGGAACTGCACTTTCCTGGATAAAGTCCTACCTACAAAATCGACACTATGCTGTTGCCATTGATAACAATGAATCCGACCTGATTAGCCTTGACCGAGGCATCCCCCAAGGCTCCTCTCTTTCCTCAACACTATTTAACTTATACATGCTCCCTCTTGCCAATCTTCTCACCAGTCTAGGTATCAAACACTTCATCTACGCAGATGATGTTCAAATCCTCCTCCCTTTTACAGACTCCCTCCAAACCGCTCTTCAAAC
This sequence comes from Rhinatrema bivittatum, assembly GCF_901001135.1. Taxonomy (NCBI): domain Eukaryota; kingdom Metazoa; phylum Chordata; class Amphibia; order Gymnophiona; family Rhinatrematidae; genus Rhinatrema; species Rhinatrema bivittatum. The sequence continues at coordinate 9,975 of NW_021820765.1, read as the reverse complement.
CTGGGAATCCTGCCTCACCTCTATTATGACATGCACCTGGCCCTTAATCCTCAGAAAACTGAACTTCTCATCATCTCTGCTAAACATCCTTTACTCCCCATTCCCCCATCCTACTCATCCACTGTCTTCCCCACTCACACTCGGAGCCTGGGGTCCTGATTGACGACCAGCTCACTTTCAAACCCTTTGTTAAATCTATCCTCAGTGACTGCTACTTCAAGCTGCAAACGATTAAAAAACTCAGACCACTGCTATACTTCTCCGATTTTCGCACTGTGTTACAGTCTATTATTTTTTCTAAAATAGACTATTGTAACGCCCTACTCCTTGGCCTCCCTGCCACCTATACCAAACCCTTACAACTCTTACAGAATGCCTCATCAATCATCCTTACAAATACCAAAAAGAGCCCATATTATGCCAACACTTAAAAGAGCTACATTGGCTACCAATTAAATCGAGAATCCTTTACAAAACCTTATCCCTCATTCATAAATGCATCATAAATGAAAACACTCACTGGATCAACCCTCCACTCATACCACGTATCTCCACAAGACCTACTCATAACACCCATCAAGGTATGCTCCGCCACCCTTCGATCAAATCCATCAAACTCACATCCTCAACAAAAAGAGCCTTTTCACTGACTGGCCCCACCCTATGGAACTCCATGCCTCCAGACTTACGCACTGAAACCTCCACCCCCAAATTCAAGAAAAAACTAAAAACTTGGCTGTTTTCTACAGGCCTTTCCCTCAAATACCCCTCATTATTGAACCTTCCAAAAATGTGAAGGTTTGCATAATGTCTTTCAACATTTTATTGACGCCTAATTTTATGAAGCTTTATTGTAAATATCTACCTGTATATATTTTTTCTTTCCCTGGCCTCCTTCTACCTTTTAATATCTTATCTTAGCTTCTCCCTTTATTTTCTCTTATCTTCTTTTCTGAGATTTCTTGTCATAAACATTATAACTAGTTATTCTAAACTTCAAAACATATTGTTAATCTGACTTTAAAACATATTGTTAATCTGTACTCTAAAACATATTGGGGTAGATTTTAAAAAAGCGCGCCTTCGCGTACTTTTGTTGGCGCATCAGGCGCAAACAAAAGTACGCTGGATTTTAGTAGATACGCGCGTAGCCGCTAAAATCCTGGATCGGCGCACGCAAGGCTGCCGATTTCGTGTAGCCGGCGCGCGCCGAGCCACGCAGCCTGCCGCCATTCCCTCCCTTCCTCTATCTAACCCACCCCCGGCCCTATCTAGACCCCCCCTACCTTTGTCGGGGGATTTACGCCTCCCGGAGGGAGAAGTAAATCCCCGCGCGCCAGCGGGCCGCTAGCGCGCCGAGATGCGACCTGGGGGCGGTTCCGGAGGGCGCAGCCACGCCCCCGGACCACCCCGGGCTGAAACCACGCCCCCGGGCCCGCCCCCGAAACGCCGCATCCCGCCCCCAAAACGCCACGCCGATCCGACACGCCCCCGACACGTCCCCCTCGAAAAACCCCGGGACTTACGCGAGTCCCGGGGCTCTGCGCGCGCCGGTAGGCCTATGGAACATAGGCGCACCGGCGCGCAAGGCCCTGCTCGCGTAAATCCGGGCGGATTTACGCGAGCAGGGCTTTTAAAATCCGCCCCATTGTACCTAGTTAATCTGTACTCAGCCTCTGGCTACAGTTTTTGTTCCCTGTAAAGGCTATGCCTGCTGTTATGTTTTATGTAAACCGATACGAGGTGCAAACGGCTGTCAGTATATAAAATGCTAAACAAATAAATAAATGTCCTAGAAATCAACATAGCTCATTAGTCATTGGGCTCTCGTAAATTTAGCACCAACTCAGAGGTTGATGTTAGGGCCAGCTAGCTAACATTTTAACATGGGTGCATGATATAAGTGACTTTAAATAAATAAATAGAAATGGGGTGGGGAATCATGTCCTTGAGGACTCTGTGTGCTCTGCGATCCTCTAAAAGGTTCTTTTTGGGCCTCTGATTTCTTCCTCCAACATTTGACACTCAACACAGTCTTTTCCAGGTCCCTGATCCCCTCACAAGTAACCAACAAGTTTCTTCCAGGAACACCTCTACTTTAAGTGGGTCTCTAGGCCTGCTTCCAAGCCCTCTGAATTCAAACCTTGGCCATCAGGTAGACCTCCTATTCTTTTCTAGCAGAATGGAATCCATGCATCTGCTGCCGATGTGGTGGAGAAATGCAAACGAGTCTATCTAATACAAATCTATAGTGTATCATTCCATGGTGAGGACCATGCTGAACAACAGGGTTAAATGGAAGACTGGGGGCTGGGCCAGGTCTCAAGAGGCTTTGAGTGAGTGGGTGGAAGTTGAACTTCCCAGTGGTAACTGAACTTAGGCTTGGATTTCCCACTTTACAGGGTAGGAAGTTGCCTGGGTATACCATAGTTAAATGAGTATCTCCTCCTCTGTCTTGACAGTACGTTCTTCTATGTACCACTCAGTCTGAGTATTGGTGTCCTGTTAGATTGATTTATTTATACAATTTATATAACACCTATCAATTACTAAGTGGTTTGCAATAAAAATATTCATAATTAATATAATGAAAAAATAAAAATAGTATATACCTTAATACAAACACATGCAATAAAATAAGAGAAAAAAGAAAGTAAAACCTCCTTGCTGCATGGACATCCGTGGCTACTAGAGTCTGCTTTCTAAAAAAATAAAATCAAAGAATACTATAATCATGCCTCAGGCTGCAAATGTTCATTTCCCAGAATATAGCCATTAAATTAAAAATCTCTTTTAAAAATTCAAATTCTCCTTTATCTAGGAAAATCTGAATAGCAAGCATATATTACAAAGGAATATTAAAAGCCTGATTAAAATAAAATGTTTTTATCAGCTTTTTAAGTTTTAAAGGCTAGATTCCTTTTTTAATCTCAAGAGGCAATGAATTCCATAATGTAGGCCCCTGTATCATAAAGAGCTGCTCGTGGGATTTGTCAAGGTGTGTTAACCTGAAAGAAGGAATTTTTAAGAGTGACTGGGTCCCTGACCTTAGGGATCTCTTGAGCTGTTATAATTTTAAGTTCACATTGAAAACAGAAGAAACAAGCCCATTTATCCCCTTAAAAACAAAAAATACAGCCCTAAACTTTATTCTCCAAATTATAGGCAGCCAGTGATATTGCAATAGAATTGGGGTAATATTTCTCTTAGTGAGAGCCCATCAATTATTCTGTTTGCTGAGTTTTAAAGAGCTCATATAGTGGTTTGCAGTAAACAAAGAAGCAGTATATTGCAGTAATCAATGGGCGTCATAATTAACGAATTAATTATTTATAAATCATGCTCTTTAAGGTACGGACGTATCCTACGTATTAAATAAAGATTGACAAATGAATTACGAACCATTTGATTTACATGAGGACGTAAAGATAAAGTGGTATTCATCAGAATTCCTAAATTTCTGGCTTGTTTCACAATGGAGATTATGTTCCCATTAATAGTAACATTAGTTGAAACTTGTTGATCAGGCTTCCTGGCTAGATATAACATTTCAGGTTTTTTCATATTTATACTTAACTTATTTTCTATCAGCCACTGATCGAGAGCGATAATAGTAATTTTTACTTTCTCTACGTCCATCAAAAAGGAACCTTTAATGGGTATATAAAATTGAATGACATCCGTAAAAATGTGGCAATTTATGTCGTCTGGAAAAAAACTTTACAAATTGGGGCAATGTAAATATTAAGGGGTTTAAAAGATTTTTAAAAGGTGTGTGTGCGCGAACAATGGTGCTATCCCGGCTCGCCCCCTGCTCCACCCCTCCCCACCCACTGCCTGCCCCTTCGAAGAGGCCCGGCACTTGAGCGCATCCTGGCTTTTACGCACATGGCTGGGCCTCTTGGAAAATTCACCTGGCACGCACATAAAGGCCAGAATTTATGCGCGTCGGGCGTTTAAAAACTGCCCATGAATAAGAATGTGGACAATGCCGATCCTTGTGGCACCCCAGTTGTGATTTCAAATAATGAAGACTCAACATTGTTGAAAACCACTTTCTGGTGGTGTCCTTTCAAAAAAGAAGTAAACCAATTAAAAACTGTGTTAGCTATTCCAGTTTCCTTAAGCCTCAATAACAGTATGTCATGATCGACAGTATCAAAAACTGCTGACAAATTAAGGAGCTCTAAGAAAAATTCAGAACCATTGTCAAAACCCCTATGAAATATATCAAAATAGAAAGTAACAGGGCTTCTGTACTGTGTCCAGCACAGAACCCATTTTAATATAAGTCAAGAATAGTTTGGTTATCTAAAGAGGACTGAAATTGTTTAAGAACTACTTTCTCAAATATTTTAGAAATTAAAGCCAAATTAGAAACGGGCTGGTAATTATTCATTTCTCCAGGATCAAGATAAACTTTTTTTAAGACTGGTTTAATAGTGGCCACCTTCAAAGATTCAGGGACATGACCTTGACACAGAGAAAAATTAACTAAATTAGAAACAAATGCTGCATAATCTGTCCTAATACATTTCAAAGCAGCGTCTGAACATCCTAACATTGGGCAATAGTTGGTATTAAGTTTACCAATAATTTCTACAATTTTGCTAGCTGAGACTTCATCAAATGTTTCCCACAAGATAGGATTATCATCAGGTTTAAAGTCACTTAAGTTATTAAGAAATTGCAAATTTAATCTTTCAGTCTTGTTGATAAAGAAGGTGCCAATCTGCATCAAAGCAAATAGTTGAACATGTATTGACATCTTGAGGAGAGATCAATAATTTTAAAATATTAAACAACTCCTTAGATCTGTTAGCGGATGTTTCAATTACCGACACGATGTGCAAACGGTTGTCGGTATATAAAAACCTATAAATAAATAAATAAATAAATTTTGAAAAATGTCTCTTTTTTTCTGTATCTACTTGGATTCTATATTCCTCAAGTTTGGTCAAGAATAGTTTGTGATCTAAGGAGGTTTTGGATTTCCTCCAATGATGATCATATTGCCTTAAATCCAGAACCTCCAGGGTAACATTCTCTGAAATGCTCCCTGTTCCACACGCAGGTCACCAGAGGGAGGCAGAGCTCCGGAGTCTCAATGTGTGGATGAGACGATGGTGCAAGGAAGAGGGATTCAGTTTTGTTAGGAACTGGGGAACCTTTTGGGGAAGGGGGAGTCTCTTCCGAAGGGATGGGCTCCACCTTAACCAGGGTGGAACCAGACTGCTGGCGCTAAACTTCAAAAAGGAGATAGAGCAGCTTTTAAACTAGAACAAAGGGGAAAGCTGACAGTCGCTCAGCAGCGCATGGTTCGGAGAGAGGTATCTTCAAAGGATACTAATAATGAATTCGAATTAAAGCATCCCGACAGTGAGGTGCCAATAATAAGAAAAGTAGTCCAAGTGCCTGTAACTAAAAACTCATCTGAGTTAAAAAAAATTCAACTTATCCCTATCAAAGCATAATGAAAATACAAACAAAAAACAAACTTTGAAATGTTTGTATGCTAATGCCAGAAGTCTAAGAAGTAAGATGGGAGAATTAGAATGTATAGCAGTGAATGATGACATAGACTTAATTGGCATCTCAGAGATATAGTAGAACAGGACAACCAATGGGACAGTGCTATACTGGGGTACAAATTATATTGCAATGACAGAGAGGAGCACCCGGGAGCCAGTGTGGTGCTTTATGTCCGGGATGGCATAGAGTCCAACAGGATAACCATCCTGCATGAGACTAAATACAAAATTGAATCTTTATGGGTAGAAATCCCTTGTATGTCGGGGAAGACTATAGTGATAGGAGTATACTACCGTCCACCTGGTCAAGATGGTGAGACGGACAGTGAAATGCTAAGAGAAATTAGGGAAGCTAACCAAATTGGTAGTGCAGTAATAATGGGAGACTTCAATTACCTAGTCACCAAAAATGTGGAACCCAAATGCAAATTCAAAAATTGGCCTAAGAAGGTGTCAGCAAGCCTTGACGTTATGTGTCACTATCAAGCAGACACTAACCGGTCTTATCTATCATTCACCTTCATCATAATTTTAATGCAACAAAATTTTTTCTTTTCTTTTTTTCAATTAATTAAAAATGTCCTCCATTGTTGATAGCAAAATGACTCTTTCATATACAATTGGTAGGGGAGCCCTACACAGGCATATCTAAAATGAGAATAAGTAAAAAAATATATTGCACATTATATAAAAAAGAGGTGAAATCAATACTTATCTTTAGAAAAGTTCACAATTCTAAGTTTGTCCCCTCTGTCATCACTCAATATAAATCCTACGTTGACTAGGCATTAATGCCTATTTTGGCGCACACATTAAAACATTCTTTGCTTGCCTTTTATTGAGTGCTCCATATCATACTTAACCAATAGACTACCTAAAATAAACTTTACAAATTGTTTATATTTCAATAGCATTTCTGGATCCATCCCTTTCAGACAGACAAGATGGATGCAGTCTGCATACAACATGTGTTTAAAAGCATGCACTCTGTTGCATGAATGTAAATACAGTGTAGGGGAATTTGACCTTTCTTTCAAGAAAACACTTTCATAGAAGAGTGTTCATGGAATTTTACCATTTAAAATTATGTTTTTGTACTGTTTGTTATGCTCATACTCCACTGAAGGCAAGAGAAATATATGTTTTTGGAAATAGATAACCCTGCAGAATTTGCGTGGAGGGCACATTATGCAATGCTGAGTTTTTCCATCAAATCTTTTGTCTTGCCCTGCAGAGTATTCAATCATGTTGCATTTCAGATAGATTAATCTGCCTATGACAAATTATCTGTGGAGGCATTCTTTAAGCTGAAAGCTGGAAGGGCAGTCCTGTACAAGCCTTGCCAGCTGCCTTTCTGGGAAAGATAGCTCTCTGCCCTTGGTTTTACTTCTACCTTGTGCATTTGTTGTATATTAATGGGTGTGCAGCAAGTTACAATTTAATCAAAAAGTAACTTTCCCAGAAATGCAGCTGACAGCTCCCGGATAGGAGGACTGTTTCTGTTTTCTGTTGGTGCAATGCCTCGTTAGGTGCTTGTTTACCGTGTACATTGGAAGTACCAAATTAATAAACAAAATAATCGCTGTTACATAAAAACAACAAGAGATCAACAGATTGTCCTGTGGTTCGTGTGTGCTTATTCTACATACATTTTTTGTTAACACTTTGTCAAATCTAATGGCATTAGTAGTATATTACAGTGTCAGATATTTAACTCCTGCTTAGGGTACCCACTCTATATCACAGGGGCCATAAAAGTATTTGTATTTCTTGGGGCTGGATCTCACACAAGTCTATTTCCCCATAGCCTGGCTCCTGTTGGAGGGGGAAGGCATTCTCTTTCTAGGCCTTAGAGTGACAAGGGTGCTTTGGAAACTCTTTCCCTGGGAGAGGTATAACTCTTTTCTCTGCTGTGACTGATGTCAGTGCCGATAACACATGGAGACTCTGTTTGAGGGTCCAAAAGCAATATTTTATTGAAGGTGAATCAGATGCAGTAAATGGCACACCCACAGCAGGTCTCTTACCGTTCACAGTCCTTCCTCTATCTGTGCAAGGATCTCTCACTGCCAGGACAGGGGAAACACTCACCCTCCAGGGCATGGATAAAATGAGGTTCCCAAATGGAAAAGGTGTCCTAGTTTGGGCAGGAAAAACTCCTCCAAAGCTTGCAAAAATGGCAAAACAGTCTCTGAACAGAGTCCCAATTTCCTCTCTCCCCAGGGGTGAAGACTCCAATAGGGGGTCCTCAATAGGTCTCAAATTGGTCTCACTTACAGTTCTCCAATGTCTTGATCTCTCTCACTCTTTTCAAATCCCACGATGGAAAGAATCTACTCTGGAAAACACAGCGCTCGATGCTCCATTCTCCAAGGAAGGAAGGGGCAGCAAAACTCTTTCTCCTAATTCCTCTAACCAAAATGCCTCTTCGCAAAATGAGTCCAAAAATCACCAGAAGTTCTCTGCAGCAGGTTGCCACCAGGGGGTTGCGGATGGGGCAGGTCTTCCTTATCCTGGGCCCTTAGCAAAAGGTTTTCTCATGACCTCTCTCCAAGTGACATCCAGGGATTTCACAGCTTCTTATTAAGAAAATGCAAAAAACCCCAAAAACCCTGAAAACAAACTCAGCCAGCCAGTGAGTGGACTGGAAGGGCAGCTTCCTGACCTTTTCCCAAAGACACCAGGCAGGGCTTGCTTGAAACCAAAGAGAGGGCCCAAAATCCAAATCAGGAACATCCTCCTGCATTTCCATCTAACTCCACAACTCAAAAGCACTACCATCAGTCTCTCAGTGGAGAGCTGTTTTTATATCCTCTCTAGGGGAAATGCCATCCCAATACCTTCAAAGGGAGAGGCTGTATCGAATGGTGCCTCCTCACCACTATCAACCTCTTCTGCCTCTAGTTAAAGAAGTTAAACTAAGGACATTATTGGTAATGAACCTAAAGGGCCATTACATATATATTGAACATACACAGTGAGATACAATGAGGCACCAAAGCAATTTTTAAATGCTTATTTGAACTGTCAGCTATAAACTGTATAGGAAAATAAATCAATAGCTGGTAAGTGTTACATTTGGTTACTGGAAACAGCAATGATATGGGAAAGCATCCAAAGCAACATTGCTTTCCAAGTATTTGCTGTATTAACTGTGGGGTTAATTATCCAATTAGAAGCTAGAAAAGAGGACATGGTAAATAGCTGTTTGGGAAGGTTAGTCAAACAGAAAAAAAAATAGGATTCAAAGCTGGAGCAGAGGCTTCATGGGAAGCCAGATAGCAGTGATTTGCCAGCTGATGAGCATGTGAGGAGGGATTTAGAATTAGCTTGGCTCTAAGCCATTGAATATATAATCAGCTTTACTATTGTATTCTCTTTATGCCTTTTAACACATGCAAAGACACTCTGTTTGTGTTGAGCCCCTATAGAAAAATATAAGGAAACTGAACTAATCATATGCTGGCTATGACAATGTGAAATAATGGCAAGAAAGAAAAAATGATTGCCCACATGTCAACCCCAAACTGTCCAATATTAATTCATCCTAGCTCATAGGAATCAATATGGAATATTCCAGCACTCTTGCACACTTTCCAAAAAACTTCTTTCAGTGAGATAAAAAATTCGAATGGCTTAGCAACCTGCAATGCATGATGAACTGCAAGCATGCAGCATTAGCATGTTTCAAAATACTAATACCACCTTTTCAATTCTAAGCATACCAAAAGTTGTATGTAGTCTCCCCAGTTTACTTCTTAGTGCAATTCTATAGACCTTCAGTTCATTTCTTTGCAGCTAGAGATCCTTTGTGTTTTTCCCAGTCTTTCTTGAATTCTGTTACAGATTTATGCCTCCATGACCTTAACTGAGAGGCTGTTCCATGCATCCACCTCCCAATCCATGAAGAAATATTTTCTAATATTACACCTATGGAATTTTATCACATGACCCTAGGTTTAGAGCTTACTTTACACTGTGAAAGGTTTGCTTCTCAATTTCAACCCCTGCGTTGCTGTCATGGTCTCACAACCCTCTTCTACACATTAATATAGGGCAGCTAGGGGCTCTGGGTTCTGGAGTCTCATCCATCACTTATAAGGGCTACATCATAGTATCACTTACCCTGTATCCCCTGTAGTCACGGTATAGTAGAGGTTCTGCCTTCATGCATTCCACTTCTGCCAACATCCTGCCATTCTATATAACACATCCATCATGCATATTGAAACTTTGGGCTTTATGATAGGATGATATAAACACTTTTTTTTTTTTAAAACATTTTGTTTCATATATGGCATTTAAGCTCCACACAGGCAGCAGTGTATGCGCAATACGAAAGAAACATAGTACCATACTAGTATACAGATAACTCTCAAAACAGAATAAGTTGAGAGAATAAAGAAACAAAGCTTAAAGCAAAAAAAAAAAAGACAGTCAACTA